>NC_067148.1:19738986-19873986 GCF_903995435.1 Acomys russatus
CTACAATTAACATGACAGTACCATATTTGAATTGAAGTGTCTAACTTAGTTGGGGATTCATACTTGGAAGTTATGCCTTCTTTAACAAAGCCAGTAACCTCAGGTGGTCAGACTTTCAGTATTTTCCAGAGGAGTGCTTGAGACTTTTGCAGAAGGTAGCTTAGATCCAGAGTATCAAACTGACATTCATAGCTTATACCCTACATAGATCATTATATTTAAGAGGCCTTTTTTATAGAACACCTGAGTTGTTGACTTGTGTTCAAAATTAGTATAGTTAAAAGTCAGCTTTGTTAAATAAGGAAGCCAAGAATAAATAAATAAAGGAAGGAAGCAGTGTTGTTTTATCCATGCCAAGGTAGTACTTAAGAAAACAAAACAAAACCAACAGAACAAAAATCTCAGCATGACATGCCACTGTTGAGAGCCAGACCAAGCCAAAGCATTCCCTGACACCCTCGTGTGTAGAGAAGGAACAAAGCTCCTGTAACTCAGAAACATGCTTGGCAGAGTCAGTAATAGCTGGAGCCAGCCCCCTCCCCCACCATGAAGAAGGAACACAGTTTTTTCTCTAAAACCAGGTATGTGCTTGGCAGAACTGTAATAGCCTTAGCGGAGCTGTGGCTTAGGATCCTGAGAACCCAACTCTTCCCACCCTAAGGGCCTATGGCTATCAGTCCTGAGGCTGCCCTGTACTCGGTCCCTGATGCCCTTGAGATACCCTGTGTTCTCCTTGTGCAACATTGGTTGATTTAGCTTCCCCCTCTTCTTCCCACTGTATGGTACCTGTCCACGGACACTGTCCCATTCCTCCCCTAGAAGCAGTACATTAGATGCTGTACTTCTTAATTAGATTCCCTGGCATAAGGCAGAGCTTATGCAAGATCTCCCAATCCCAAATTTTCTATATTCTCATCTTCTGATCTGGCCCTTCCACTTAGGACCCTGTCACTGAAGAAGCACTTGCCAGTCCAGGTCATATTACTCCTCTAAGAAATTGTTAGCCAACTAACTTTTGTAGGCAACTAAAAAACAATTTGCCTTTCCAAAATAGGATACCAACTGGTGACTCAGCAGCTCTATTTGTCTTTAGCCAAAAATTTACACCTTGACTAAAAATTAAAAGTAAATCTGCCCAGGGCAGAATGGACAGTGTATTCCAGTCATCTGTGATTCCTGCTTCTTCCAAATGAACATCTGACCCCCTGCCCTTGTTCTAATCTGAGCAATGAGACTAACCAGAAGACCCAAAACACTCATGCAATCATATGGTCATACGTATAAATAAGTCCCCTCTGGAGACTGAAACAATACTGCTTCCATAGGGAGGCAGGCTGGATGCTTACCTTGCTGACCTTTAGAGCCTTTGTTGCCCTTTTCACCATCTGGTCCTGGAGTTCCTGGTTTTCCATCCTCGCCTGGTTTACCTCTTGGCCCACATGGTCCTAGGCAAAAGGCACTGTTGTATTACATGCCATCATATTAGAATAAAAAGTGAGCCTGCCACCCATCCAAGTAAGCACAGGATTGCAGTTTCACTAGCCAAGATTGACATCCTAGGAAGGCTTTCTTTAGTCTGGAACAAACTGGCACATTTGCTCTTTAACTTTCCCAAAAGGCCTCAAGAAACCATGAATATATGAACATGTGCGCTGCTTCATTTCACTTTATTCCAGAATTCACTATTCCCATGAAGTAAGCCGACAAGTAATTCTGCTCTTACCTCTCATGTGATACAGACAAAGCTAGAGAGCAAGAGTCCTATTGATAAGTCTGTGAGGGCTCAGGATCTGTTCCCAAGTATAGTAATATGGAAAGGCTTTAAAGTCATTTCCCCTAACCCTTTGGTGTATAAATTGTTAGAGGGGTTGAATTTATAGGACTTGGATATAGTTAGGCATTCATTTAAAAGTTGAGCCCCAAAGCTTATGTTTGTCAAAGGAGATGGATAAGATACTTTTCTCCTAATAAAAATGAAACACAGCATTTTCAGGTGTGTTTTTCCTACTTTGTACTATGTCCAGATTTTGTTGTTGTTGTAGCTCTGGCTGTCCTGGACTCTCTTTGTAGACCAGGCTGTCCTTGAACTCACAGAGATCTGCCTGCCCTGCTTCCCAAGTGTTGGGATTTAAAACGTGCACCACCACCACCCTGCTATGCTGAGATGTTTTAATGTGGGTCTAAGCTCTTTTTTCTGCTGGTCAGGGTAAATGAGCCCAGTCCTAAATTGGCTGTACAAAACATTGCAGTGTCTAGTGTTTTCTGTGGCTTTCTATTGTCTGCTTCCAAACGCTACAGATTTTCTTTCTTCACTCTTTCTTAAAGATCCAGGTCAATGGTGTTAACTCCGCACCTGGGATTCCTGGTGGTCCCAGTAGCCCGGGATCTCCTTTCATTCCTGGCTGCCCTAGTGCACCAGGTGGCCCTGGGCTTCCCGGAAGAGAGATGATCTTAACTGTGCCAGGTTTTCCAGGTGCACCTATTGACATAAACACAATGAGCAGATGGCTTCCTGAAGCCCCACCCCCTTTTAAAATAGAGAACAGCAGTAGAGAAATAGAGCTATTTACCAGGTGGTCCTATTGGCCCAATTGGTCCTGGATGTCCAGTTGATCCAAGAAATCCTGGATTACCCTTCTCTCCTAAGAAGGAGGAGGAAAAGTAAGAAATAAATAAAAGGGTGGTGGTGGAGGTGGGGACCTTGTATTTAGGGAAGTATTCCTAAGCATGTAACTTTTTGAGTTTGGGAACCAGTGAAGTATTTTTGGGTAAATTATGAGGTTCCACTGAATCGATGTTCTCTTGATGAGCTGTTACATTTAGTTGACTCAGTTACCCACGTTCTTATTTTGTTGCTCTAGCTGCACAGATAGCTCAGAGTTTATATCAGGTATTCTCATATAAAATTTTTTATGTAACAAAGTCGCTAGCATTTCACTTTGGTTCATAATCTTTTGTACAGATAATAAGAGGTAACCAAGAAATAGCCATTGTTTTGGAGAAATACTGCTTTAAAGAGTATTAAAATTGCATAGACATAAACTTGCTGGGCATGGTGGCGTACACCTTTAATCCCAGCACTCAGGAGGCTGAGGCAGGTGGATCTATGTAAATTCAGGCCTAGCCTGATCTACATGGCAGGTTCCAGGACAGCCAGAACCACATACAGAGACCCTGTCTCAAAACAGCCACAATAACAAATTGCATAGACATTAGATCTAAATTATCTAAAGTACTGTAATAATAAATAGGCTATCAAGAGGTGAAATACAATAAGGTTGGGCTTCGTGGTGCAGGCCTGCAGTCCCAGCACTTGGGAGACAGAAGCAGGATTGCAGGGTCAAGGCTCTTTCAAAGAAGCAAAACAGAAAAGATAAAAGAAACAAAATAAAATAATTACGGCACCAATGGAAATTATCCATTTCCTCTGAGACCCAGAAGAAAGGATGTATGTTCACCTGTGAGCATGAGAAGCAACCTAAATATTGTGGTGATGGAACTTTTTCCCAAATAAAGAAGTGAAGCCATTATTCAAGCCCAGGGCCTTCTTCTGAAATCTGATTGTGTCCTATAGGGCGTATTCACAGGAGTTGGTCTTAAGACTCTCCTCCCTGCTTACCTCTAAACACTGAAAAGCATTCAAGAATGCCTTTCTTTAGTTGAGCTTTTATGTGCTTCTCACACACATTGTTGATGTTTTTATTCTGAGACTTGGGAAGGCGGAGTCATTAACTTGATCTAGGATGACTTGCCTGTATTCATCTGCCCCACATCCAGTGAGATTCCTCAGAATCGTTCACAATGATCTCTCCTTAGCTAACTGCTCCTTAAAAGGGTGTTTGTAGAAATTTTGAACCTAGAAACCATTTTTCTTCATGGAAAAGCAGGCTTTGTTCACACTGGGTATAATTGTTGTTTAGTACCTCTACAGGCTGCGAGAAAAGAACAGACTCCACCCTTAGAAACCCATAACGCAGAGGAACAGTTGAACAATGAATCTAATAAAAAACTGTTTGCGTTACATTACAACCTCCCCACACCCAACAGAATCTCACTACACAGCTCTGGAAAGTCCAGACTTCACAATGTAGAGCAGGCTGGCCTTGTGCTTCTAGTGATCCTCTTGCCTCTTTCTGGCGTATCACACTACATTCAATATTAAGAAAATAATGGCATGGATTTCAGTGTTAGAGCTCTTGTCCAGCAAGTATGAATTTTTTGGTTCAGTTCCTATTACTGCAAATAAATAAATAAACCCCAAAAGACACAAATGTATATATCTGTGCATAAAAATTCACTTCACCCACATAATGGCCTGGTGGCGTTTTTTTTTTTTTTTTAGATTTTTATCAGCTTTCCAAATTATGGCCAAAACTTTAAAATATCACTGTTAGTATTGATGAAGGGTACCATCCAAAGGGAGCACTTTCAATTGTCTCTAATTGTCCCATATTTCCACTCTCATGTTGGAGCTTTCATCTCAACCGATGGGTTCAGATGTTAGTCGAGTGCTCGAGCTTCACATTAAAATCCTGTGAGTGGCTCCTCACACTGCAGTCCTCTTTGTGCTGCTCCTACCATCTCTGGTGGCCATAGAAGTTCATCAAATGTGATGTGCTGTTTTACAAATGTGATTTAAGTGGCAGTTACAGTATATTTATATATAAGAGCAATGGTGTTAAAATAGTACCTTTTATGCCTGGAAATCCAGGGAATCCCGGATCCCCTCTGAGACCTGGAAGACCTGGAATACCTGGTGCTCCCTATATTTTGAATACAGGGGAAGGAGCAGAACCACAGACAAAGTTTTAAAAACATAGTACTCATGACAGATTACTTTAAAGCAAAAGATGTGACTTTGTATTGGATAAGAATAAAGTGAAATTGACAGACAACATTTTTATCTGTCATCTCAGCATTCTACCTACTTTTAGCTTTTATGTTTCCCAGAGCTCTTCTTAGGAGCTCTTCTTTAAAACACACACACACACACACACACACACACACACACACACCATCTAATGGTAGTGCATATGTTTTAGCTTTCAATGCATTTAAAGGAAACTGCCCTGTGTTTGGGGTGTCATTTCAGGAAGAATGAACCTGTAACTGTTGCAAGGGCAGTGGAGCCATTGTGGAACCCAAGTGTCATTCTGCTCAGCTATCAGAGTTCTAAGTTATTCCTGATGATGGTAGCAGGAGAACTACTGTCTAGAGATGGGACCTCAAAGGGCAGTAGGGGAAGAGGTTAAGCTTACTGAGTAGAAGGTGCTCACATTAATAACTGTTGGATATTTGAGGCACTCGAGGACTGGTGGAAAAGAAGAGAGGGAGCAGGGCTTCCAAAAAGAGCCATACCTTAGGTCTACTCTCACGCTGTTCCTAGGAATTGAAATAGAGTGCTATTGAAAACAATGAACTAGAAATCATGAGAAAGGTGCCAAGAATCACAAGGTTATTAGAGTCAGCTCCCTCAGGAGGAAAGGACCATAGTCCAGTTGCTGGGATGAGCTGGTAACCATCTTTTGTCTTTAGCAAAAGGCAGCTAAAGAAAGTCAGATATCAGCTTCAGCCCTCGGGTGGGAAGGGAGGCATTTTATGCAAAGAGAGAGATGTTAAAAGGGCCAGTCAGTAAATCCATCCAGAAGAATCATCTTTCCATTGGAAATGAGCACAAAAGCACCTGAAGGATTAAGAGAGGCCCTATTTACAGACCATACGTTCTATCTGCCAGTGACCCCAGAAGAACTTTAGGTGCAATCATCACATCAGTAATGACAACTTTCAAAGCACCAGAGAGTACATGAGTAACATCTGCAGATTGGTTGGAGGTGGGTGATATCTCAAAAACTCAATTCTAGAAACCAAATAACAAGAGATGAAAAGAGCTTTACATGATTCCTAATAATAGTCATGCCACAGAACCTCCATATTTACCCCTAGTGCGGGTATGAGAGCTGGGTGGTGGCTTGGGAGAGTCTGTATTTTCATGTGACCTCTCCACCATATCTTTGTGGTCACAGTGACTGCTACATAGGGCAATCAGGATTGGTTTTAAGCTTGGTGAATGACCAAAACAGAGGCAGGTTCTTTAAAGGATTATTTTCAACTTGTAGAGGAAATGACATACATTCTTGAATGAAGAGATGGTTGGTGTGTGTGTGTGTGTGTGTGTGTGTGTGTGTGTGTGTGTGTGTGTGTGTCTGTGTGTGTGTCTGTGTCTGTGTGTGTCTGTGTCTGTGTGTGTCTGTGTCTGTGTCTGTGTGTGTGTGTATTGGATGGTGTGGAGCTGGAGTTACAGGTGGTTATGAGCTGAGGGTGCTGGGAATGGAACCCATGTCCTCTGGAAGAGTAGCAGATGTTCTTAACCACTGAGCCATCTCTCCAGCTGTGGTGCATTGTTTCTTAGTCTAGAAAATGAGACTCTCCTGATGTCAACTCTTTCCAGCTCTCTGGATTGGTTCACATTCAACCTCAGCCTCTAGTTGTACCCCCTCATACACATGTAAAGTCAGTCTTTAGGCTCCAAAAGCTCCTTTCCTCTCAGCCTCCACCCCTTTTACTTGTTCTTCTGGATAACTGATGTGCATCTCTTCAGACTTAGGCTCTGAGCACATTCCACAGAGGAGATGCAGTGCCCTTGCTGTGTTCCTTCAGCCCTCCACCTTTCCTTGTAACAGTGGAAAAACAATGTATCTCAGTATCTGTCTACTTCACCTTACCTCTGTTGACTGCTACAGAGCCCACACTCCATACTGAGCATTGAACCACACTCATCTTTTCCACACCTCTTTCCAAGAGACTGAGGAAAACAGGAATGAGCTCACTGAATGTGCTACTAAGAGAATTGAGGAGAGGTGGGAGAGGGTGAGGAAGGGACTCAGACATGAAAGCTCTTGGGATGGGATCCTGGAAGTCTGGGCCTACAAGAACAGGATGATGTCCTTGGAGGTAAATGCAAAAGCTCTGCACTTGCATCTCAAACACCAACAGCGCAAGACTAGAGAAGGAAAACACAGAAGAAATACGGATGTAGGAGAAACTCATAGTAATAGAGTTGGTGTTATAAAGGATTTAGTAATGGATTTGCTTAGGAGACATTAATCATACAAGTGCAATTTAGCTGAGGGAATTCTGCCTGCAAACTACTGCAAAGACAAGTAGATAACCAGTAACCAGGCCTGATGGAGATAAGCAAGGTTTACAATATGAGGACGTAAATGTTACCAGAATGAACCAGTCATCAGGCTTAGCACTGAAGAAGTGCCTCCACCAGGATGCTCAAGGGGGCATACAGGGTCACAAGCAGTGCTAAATCCTGGCCTGCCATAAAGCCCCTGGTTCTACTCCTGAGAAAAGCATAATTCTGCCAGTTGGCCATGATGAACCTGGGCAACAACTTTTTGGAAAAAAATACAACCCTGGTGTTCTTAAAATGATTCTAGCAATATCTTTGTGGTGAAAATCCCCCATTTGCCTAAATGGCTATGTTTACAGTCTCCTGTCTCAATTTACATTGTTCATAGTGTGACCTAAAGCTGGGACCCAAGAGGGCTTTTTTTTTTTTTTTTTTTTTGGTGGGGGGAGGGTAGATGATAGCTTATGTGAACTGTATAAGCCTACGGTGTACATAAATGAGTAAGCTTCCATGCCAGGCTGGCTTCTCCTGGACATTAGCCAGTGTTGGATGTGTGCTATTAAAGAGCTTTCTCCCCTTGTCACGGTTCTACAACAATGAAGTTGAATTTTATGGCTTGTGAGCACAGCTGGTTCTAAGCTCAGTGTGTCATTACCACCATGGCCATGAGTCAGCTGAGTGGCCCAAAGGGAACTTAGGCTGAAGTCCTAAAATGGTAATGTTCAGACCAGAGAGACACTTCCCTCCCATAGCCACTCACTGGGAGACTTTGCTCTTTTTTTCTGAAAGTTATTCTGTTGCTGGCTTCATTTTAAAAGGAGATGCTGTCAAACTGGGGTACATTCATAGTAGAGATAAGGCTGATGAACAATGAACTGAATCTGACAGAACCAGGTAGAAAATAATAGGAGAAAATGGAAGTTATATTCAAACACTTGATGATACACGTGTATGTGTTGGGGGAGGTAAAATGCACATATTTGCAAGATAGCCAAGATCATTTTGAAAGAATATTAGGAAGCTGGAGAGAGGGCTCAGAGGTTAAGAGTGCTCCTGTTGGCTGCTCTCCCAAAGGTCCTGGGTTCAGTTCCTAGGAACCACATGGTGCCTCACAACCATCTATCATTACATCTGGTGCCCTCTTCTGGCCTGCAGGCAGAATACTGTATACATAATAGTAAAATCTTTAAAAAAGAAAGCATATTAATAGAGGGCAAAAATGACTATTGTTTGAGGAAGGCTGAAGGCAATTGTCATCTACTAGGTACTTAGAATTCTTCCCCCCACCCCCCCACCCCAGAGAGTTTAAATAGCTCAGAGTTTAAATAAACAGGAGTCAGAAGTTTGTACCCCATAGATCCATGTGTTATAAAGGTCTTGCAGCCCTTAAAAGTTTTTGATTTCCTGGGCTCTGTGGGACCTTGGATGTATCACATCACTGCACAGATGTATCATAAATAGTGAAAGTGCACTGTGTTCAGGTGCAACTGATCATGTGCAACAGTCAGTTTACCAGTTACTAGTACAGTCCATGAGTAGTGAGCAAGTGTGAACAGTACTGATGATATACACAATATGCCCGCAGTATAACAACAGTAAGCCAGAACTGCATTAGTAACATTCCACACTCACCACGTGTCCTGGTGGGCCTATGTCTCCTACAGGTCCAGGTAGACCTTTCGGGCCAGGCAGTCCCATAAATCCTTTGTCACCTTTTATGCCTTTTACTATATGTCCTGGAGGTCCAGGGGGACCTGGATCACCTGGATTCACAAAGAGTCCATCAGAGTTGTCAGTAAGGGATTCTCGTGAGTTCTGTCATGGAGTCCCACACCTGATTACTGCCCCCAAACACCCTTTCCTTTGCTGCTGGGAGGTGGGACTGTGGTGAAGATGGAACAAGAGAATGCCAAGGAAACATGGGGGAAAGCAGAAAGGAACCACATTTCCCTGAGGACAGTCTGTGGGCAGGCATCCGGCCCAGTGCAAACACAAGCTCAACAACAGAGGTCGCTGTCTTTAGGATACTTCATTAAACCTATTAATCTTTTACACAGGCCACTGTCCCTCAACACCCCACCAACTCACTGCATATGAGAGTCAGGGACATGAGAGGTCTGAAGAGGACCGGGAGGGAACAAGAAGCTATGAGGCGATTGGAGAAAAAACAGTCTGATGTCAAATGTGACATCCATTCCAATTTGTGAAAGGAAACACTCTACCTGGATTTCCTCTTAAGCCAGGGAGACCTCTGCTTCCTTTTGGACCAGGGACAATTGCCCCAGGTAGACCTGGTGGTCCTGGGAGTCCAGCAATGCCTGGCGGTCCTTGAGGTCCAACATCTCCCATGACCCCTTCTCTGCCAGGGAGGCCAGGCAAGCCTTGAACTCCCTTGTCTCCTTTGGCACCTGTAGAGAAGAAAGCACGGTTGGGTTTATAGTTTGTGGTTAGTTTCAGTAATGTAGGCACTTTTTAATCTTTTTAAATTTTTATAATGTTAAGATTCACAATGTATTTTCTTTGTTAAAAAAAAAAAAAAAAGGCCAGAGAACAAAAATATTCATCCATATGTCTTCTTCTGACTAGGTGTTGATCTAGGCAAAATCACCACATCTTATAAATCCCTCTTGTCGTGTGTGTGTGTGTGTGTGTGTGTGTGTGTGTGTGTGTGTGTGTGTGTGCGCCTGTGTCTTATTTTTTGAAAAATGCTTTCAGTGAACTTGAGATCGTTGATTTGGCTGTGGTGGCTGGTTATCAAATTCCAGAGATCTGCATATCTCTGCTTTCCCAGTGCTGGTGTGAAGCAGTGTCTGTTTCATGCTTGTTGAGCCGTCTCCCCAGCCCTTCCACTCTCTTATTTTAAAAGTAAAAATATACCTGTCAGAGAACAGTTCTTTGAAGAACATTTAGCCAACATACAGACACAAGGCATGGTTTAAGATCTAAGGTGTCATGGAAATGTAAGCCACAGTTATTATTTGGTGAACTTTATGGTGACATTATTTATTTACAGACAATGCAATAGAGCAGAGAAGAGCTAAAGTTCAGGGTAGAGCTTGGAATTACTGCCCAGTTAGAGGTAGTTATAATCCTGCTTAGTCTCCTGGGTAAATTTTTCCACAGCTGTGACTCTGAGTCTGGGGTGGGGGGAATAAACATGGCAAGAGATATGAAAGAAGACCATAGAAATGTCACAGCTTAGTGCCAGGTATTATCTGTCATCTCAGAAAACCTTCAAGAAACTGTGCTTTGACATATTCCTAGATGAAAGAGGTAGTATGGATTGATAACAATCTTCCCTCTTCTTTCCCATCTCTATGGTTTTTTTTAAAGAATGTTTTATGTATTTTATTTTATATGTATTATATTTTATATGTGCTCCATGTGTGTCCCTGGCACCCAGAGAAGCCAGAAGAGGGCATTAAATCCCTTGAGACTGGAGCTATGTGTAGTTGTGCACCACTGTGTACTTGTTAAGAACTGAAGGCAGGTCCTCTGCAAGAGCAACAAATGCTCTTAACCTCTGAGCCATCTCTCCAGCCCCCATATTATTTTTGAGAGCAAAGGGCATGAGTATAGGACAACTGAGAGTAAGGCTGGTGATTAAAGAAGAGAAAAGTTGTGGGTGGGTCACTGTTGGGTAGATAGTAAAGGCCTAGGGTAATGAAGAAAACCAAACTGTTGACTGTTACGGTATTGTCTGTAGAGTATTCACATTCCTTAGTCTTGTAGTGCCTGTAATTCATGCTGGTAAAGTGAGCAGAAGGCTTCAGCTTGTTCCTGGCTCTGTAACACTGTTTTTTTTTGTTGTTGTTTGTTTGTTTGTTTGTTTTTTTTACAGCAATGACTGCATGCACTCATGTTGTGGTTTTTATATTACATTTTTGTTAAAAATTTTTTCTTTGTTCTCTGATGTGAGTTCTTCTAAGGATTTGGGAGAATAAACCAATTAAACCAACCCATATCTTCCAAGTTTTAGTGAATTCTTCATGTTTTGTTATCCCAGAAGCATTGTGGCATGCGATCCCTTGCTATCTGGGCTACTTGTTATTTTTAAAGTTTTTTTCTTATCTAAGGTGTGATTTTCCCCTTTGAAATGTTATTTGCAGTCAAATGAAAGTAATGCAAATACAGCACTCCCTGTTCAGTAGGTTTTGAGCTTAACCTAACAATATGAACAGAAACTTTTCTTTTGCCTATAGTTCTACAACTAGACACTGGAAGGGGGAAAGTTCAATGCTCATAGGGGATGAAAGGCTTTGGGAGGTGTGTGAACACTGAGGTTGACCAGAAGGACAATCAAATCACTAAGGAACAGAGGGAAAGAGCAACTCCTGCCTACTTCACACTCCAACTCCAATGTAGTTCAGTTCTACCATCAAGCCATCTTTTGCAGGTTCTCATAACATCAGTCGTTCTGACTAGAGTATAATTGCTACCTTGAATTACTCCTATATATAGGATGCAAAGCTAATAAAGATCATTAAAAGGTGCAAACAGTTTGATGTTTCTTTTGGCTTCTCTCTCTATGAAATGGAAGAGTTCAAAGAATCTGCTTATCCTATGCCACTGGCCTGAGAAAGGTGCACTTTGAGGAACATACTAGATAAATTATCTTGTCTCAGATGTTGAGAGAGGTACAGGGTAAGCCATTGACAAATAGTAACATGAACCACAAGCTCAGTGCAGGGGCTGGAAGCAAAGTGGGAAATGGTGGCACCACCACTGGACCACAACAGCAGGGAAGGGTGCTCACAGGCAAGCCAACTCCACCTATGTCCTTTTAGGAGTCAAATCATTAAAACAACCAACAACAACAACAACACAAATATATATGAATTATTTTTATCTTTACAAACTTACATAGAAGGAAATTTAAAAAGCCAGGACACAGATTTGCATTTGTTTCCTTTGTTGTGATGATAAATGGTTTTAATTCATTATTAGGACTAGATAAGTTGTCTTGCCTCAGATGTTGAGAGAGGTACAGGGTAGCCACCAACAAACATACTTCGTATCATCACTGGAGCATCTTTCACTTGCTAAGTTACATTGTTTGACAAATCATAGAGAAGTAGATTCCTATCTTGGAAATGTGTATTTTAATGTCAGGGAAGAAGAACTCCCTACCTGGAACACCAGGGCTCCCTTTTGGGCCTGGATAGCCCCCCAGCAAGCCTGCAGGAGGGAATTTTGATATATTAACATTTGATTACTCTCATTACATCCTATATATGAAGGAAGTACAATTAATGCACACCGACAATGTGTTAGGGACCATCAGTTCTATCAATGGAGAATTATTAGAGCCACATGGAATTGAAATGCTATTAATAAACCAGTGAGCAGACCAAATATTAAAAGCAAGAGTGAGTGAGGTAGCTCTGTGGATAAAAGCTCATGCCCCTTAGGTTAATAACCTGAACTCAATCTTCCAGGACCCATGTAGGGTAAGGGGAGAATCGACCCCTGTAAAGCATTCTCTTGACCTCCACACACTGGCTACAGCATGAATGGATCTATACCTATATGCACACACACTATATAATAAATATTTTATACATTTATATAAACTATATTTTAAATGACATATTATTATGAATATATGCTATTACACACACACACAAAGGGAGATAGCAAGCTGTACCTGTTTCTCCCTTTTCTCCTGGAGGACCAGGAATTCCATCATGTCCTTGGTTACCTCTCATACCCATTGGTCCAGGAAGTCCTGGGAGTCCTGGAGGGCCTGAAACAAACAGAAACCCAAATCATGCCATCCAAAGACAAGACCTCTTTTTGTCTGGTGGCCTACTGTGAATACCAGGAAGAGAGGTGGAAAGTACTCAAGGGTACTGAATTTTCAGAACCGTAGTTATGCAGAGCTACATTCATAATTAAGCAGCAACAACAACAAAAAAATAACAATGCTCAAATTAATACTATGACTAGATGATCCCAGTATTCTATACTGGCAGATCCATCAATAGATAGTGTTATGGACTCTAGTATTCTGCATTCTACAGGAACAATACACTTAGGAAGTTTCATCTCAAGGACAAACTGTTTTCTTAGGGCAAAAGAGTAGAATAAGTTTTAAAATGAAACCTGGGGGGCCAGTGCTTCCTGGAGGGCCTGGGAGGCCTTTCTTTCCTTTAAGACCCAAATCACCACCAGGACCTGGTTTTCCTAAAGATCCAGAGAGAGGGGAGAGAAAAAAAAGAAAACCAAGACATAAGTGGTTAGTTACATCAGCCACTGAAACAGCAAGTTCCTCCTGTCAGCCGTGCTCAGGGTGCCCTCAGGGAATTTCCGACAGGCCACCTCAGATGTTTGTTATGAAAGACATTGCTCCTGAAATCACACAGGTGTGATTGCCTTCATATGTTGAAGTTCTAATACCCAGCACCTGATAATGTCATTGTGTTTAGTAATGTGGTTGTTAGAAGTTGGGGTTGGCAAGGTGGCTCAGTGGGTAACGGTGCTTGTAACCAAGTCTGACAGCCTGAGTTGGACCCCTACACTAATCGCTCCATGTCTGACTTACTGCTAAAGATCAGGAGCTAACTGCAAGTCTCTTGAACCCTCAGTGTTTATAAACACTTCAGTTAAATGCTATCTTTATGTAGGCCTACAGCTTTAAACTAATACTTCAGCAAGTTTTTTGTTTGCTTTTCAGATTTATTAAGTAATTTTTTTCTTCCTACCTTTCCCTCCTCCTGCCAAAGCTGGGAAGTGAATGTAAGGCCTTGTGTATGTGAGGTAAATGCTGCACTACTGAGATTCATTTCCAGTCGAGCAGTTGTTTTTAATAAAACAAGTGGAATATTTGTTATAAGCTAACCTCAACATCCATGCCCAGACCAGAAATTGGCCAGGCAAAATAAAAGATTTAAAATAGCACTACAGGTGGAATTGTGCTCCTTCCAGAGTTATACATTAAAGCCCTAACCCACAGTACCTCAGAATGCCATTGTGTTTAGCAATTAGAGCTAGAAGGATGGCTAAGTGGGTAGTGGGGCTTCCAGCCAAGCCTGACAAGATGGACTCGATCCCCTAGGACCCACGTGATGGAAGGAATGCGCTGATCCCCACAAGTTGTCCTTCGTGCACATTGCCCCCTGACGTCCACATGCATCCCACACACAAAATAAATAAATAACACACTTTTGAAAGTTAAGCAAAAGTGAGGGCTCCGATCCAACACTCACAGCATCTTTGTAAGCGATCAGGATGCAAACACAAGGGGAGATAGGACAAGATGGCGCTAGCCGCGCCCAGAGGTCTCCCGAGGACCAGCCGTACCAGTACTTTGGTGGCGGAGTTCTGGCTTCCAGACAGTGAGAAAGCAGGCTTCTGTTAAGTCACCTCGTCTAGGCATTTAATCCAAACCCCGCGATCTCATCCTAACCTAAACTTGTGCCGGAAGTGCCATTTCATGCTTCTAGGCTGAATTCGTTGAGGCAGAACTTCAGATGGTTTGATTACAAGAGCAGGCCTTTAAATGTCGGTCCACTAACAGGAAAATGAGCCCTCACACCCCCCGCGATGAATTCATTGGTTTTTAGTGCCATAGGATTTGAAGTTCAAGGTTGAATCCAAGCACCTGTAAGCACGCACACCTGAAATTGTAGCATTCTATTTACAGAGATGGTTCTGAAAGGTAAGGGTACATTGCTTCTACTTTTCAGACCTGTAAAGCCAGGCCTCACCTGGGTGGCCAGGATTTCCAGGACTCCCAGGGGCTCCATCAGGTCCAGCAGGTCCCGGTTGTCCAGGTGGCCCAGGTGGGCCTCTCTCTCCTTTCTTTCCTTTATCACCTGGCAGTCCTGAATCACCCTTAAAATTCAGTCAAACACCTTTAAAGTTCTCATATAAGCAGGACATGTGGTTAGGTTTAGGTAAAAGACTACTTATCCATGGATCAATCCCCACTGAGGATCTGCTGCAGGCCAATACAGAGCTCTAAAATTTCATGTGGTTATTCCCTATGAAACCCTGTCTAGGCAGAGCTGGAAATGAACTAAACTAGAATCTAACCAAATAGGATTGCTTCTTGAGAAAACACCTCAATGGAAGGCATCGCTCTGGTTTTCTGAAAATCAGTCTAAATAGGAAGGGGGAAAATTGTGCTTCAAGTAATGAAAGCTTGAGTTCTCAGGTCTTTGCAGTCTCTAACAGTGAGTACTGTAGAAAATGGAAATAATAATAGAAATTTTGTTGTTGTTGTTGCTGCCTTGGAACAGGATCTCATGTAGCTTAGGCTGGCCTCCAACTTCTGTAGTCAAAGGTGATCGTCACTACTGCTCATCCTGCCTCCATCTCCCAAGAGCTAGAGTTACAAGCATGAGACACAGCGCTACACTGCTGGCTCAAAACAGAAAACAACTCCACGGTGTGGCTCCTTCAAGCCTCAAACATCTGATGAAAAATATCTGCTCCCTTTACAAAAACATGCACTCAAGGACTTCACATCCAGTTTAGGAGGTTAGAACATCTCCTGGGATGCTGCCGATTTCTCCGGGGAAGGCCATGGAATCCCATGTTTAAAAGCTCTGCTTACTGGAATATCTATACTAGTGTAGCTCTCTGTTAAGTGCAAAAAGAAAATAAAAAGGTTGGGAGGAAATAAACTGAGAAGAGCAAGCAGGCCCCACTGAAACACCCAGTGTTTGCCACACTTGGAAAGAGTTTTGATAGCCAACCTCAGTCTGATGAAACACAATTCCAGAGAAAGAACGCTGTGAGAAGGCAAAGAGCCTTCTGTGTAATGAAGTGAAAACATTTCAGAATCATCTAGACAAGGGTACATACAGGCAGCTTAAGTTTTTGTTTACTTTTTAATGACGCTCTCTATTTTATTCTATGCTGTTATTTACATCTTAATGAGACAACGAGTTCTGCATATAGACTGCAAAATTTCTGCAAAGAAAACAGCAAGAACAAAAGCTTTCTATGAGATATATCCATGGTTTGTTTCAGGAGGAATGAAACCCTTCCTGATCAGTTTGTGTGAGCCTGTCACTACTGCCCCCTGCTGGGACAGAGAAATTTCTTGGTGTCTGAAACCGATTTTCCCAAATTGAGAGCGTGATACAGCCTCAGTTGTAGAAATAGGAATGTGTAAAGATACAAGACAAAAAAAAACCCCAAACCAAACCAACCAACCAACCAACCAACCAAACAAACAAAAAACCACAGCTGTCTGAATGTATAGAAATCTCCTGTTTTTTTTTTTTTTTTTTTTTTCATCCTACATGAAATCTGGTCTTTGTTGATATCCGAGACTCCCTATCCTTGCCAAAATGTAACTGATTAGGTGGTCTGCATACCTTTGGTCCTGGTGGTCCTCGGCCTGCACCTTCTGAATAACCTGGTTCCCCCTTATCTCCTTTGGGACCATGGATCCCTGGCAGGCCTGGTCTTCCAGCTAGACCCGGAAGTCCCGAAGTTCCTTTTTTCCCTTTAGGGCCTGAAATGAGGATAGATATCAGGTAAGAGAAGAGAAGGATGGATCTTGAAATATCTCATTTTAATGCTTGTGTGACTCGTTCTCCAAGCAGATGGTTTTGCAGAATCATTAACACCGGGCTGTATAATGTACAGCTATTACACAACACATGTATCTTGTTACCACTCTAGTTGCATACAGAACCTTTATCCAAAAGCAAAACTTGCTGACATAAACTTTCTATTAAATGAAGAAAGAAAGAAAGAAACATAGAAAAAGGACCATTTGGCTTGTGAGTGCCGTGGCTGGCCAGAGAGGGTGAGATGGTACCTGGTACCCCCATGCTCCCCTGGCCGGAACAGGATGATACGGTACCTGGTAGCCCCATGCTCCCCATGTTTCCTGGCATGCCAGGCGGGCCTGCTCTTCCAGGGTTTCCACTGCTCCCCATATCTCCTCTAGGGCCTTGAGAAGAAATAGAATCACATGACCCAGTTCCTGGGCATATGTGCTCAGCATATATCTTCTGCTTGCATGAGTAGAGAAGTACAGAACTTTCTAGTAAATGAACAATCAAAACACAGAAAATCTGCAGCTCTGACGTACAGTGAGTTTGAGGGCTTATAACAGCAGGATGAGGGCATTAGCCGGCACACTCATGTTCCAAGAGTATATAAGGACAGAACTCCCAGCTGTCCTTTTGCCTGTCCTGAGCGCTCACCACAGAACTGGGGACTTAGGATGTGGGAAGCTGAATAAGGTGAGAGTCTTATTAGGCCTGTTCAAAGTCACCCTAAGACCACCATCAACAGAATAGGGGGAGGGGCTCCTCTCACTGGCTGCACTGCAGTCCATCTCTGACAGTATACTGAAGGTCAATTGCCACATAAATTTGCTATCAAGGAGGCTGGGGATAGGAGGCTACTCTAATAGCTTATAACTGCTTTGCAAACTCAATATTTTGTTTACAAAAGGAAGATGCAAAAGCAAAAATGACTAGAGCATTTTTTTTTATCCCTGACATGTTAAAAAAAAAAACTTTGAGTATAAAAATGGAATCATGCGTAGGATGTTTTTTAGTCAATAGATGCCAGCTACTAAACACCTTCATTTTGGTTTAATTTACAACAAATTTCTCTTGGAACCTTTTTGTGGCGGATTTTATATTTGACCTAGTGAATCTAGAAGTAAGCTTTATTACATTTAGGTCTAGGAAATCTTAGAACATGCTGTTTCTATTGAAGAATTAGCCATACCTGGAGGGCCTGGTAGCCCAGGCAGTCCCTCGATGCCTTTTCGACCTGGCAACCCTGGACTGCCTCTGTTTCCCTTTTCACCTGGATTTCCTACAAATCCTGAAGTTAAAGACCAGATTTTAAAGACACATATTAGGGGGCTGGAGATACAGCTCAGCGGTAAAGTCGGTTCTAAAATTCACAGGGCTGAGAGCTCCAGCTGGCACTGAAACAAGCTGGAGAGGTTCATCAGAGTCATCCACACCCCGGTCTAAATTGACGGGCTGCTGCCAAAGTACAATATCACACATTGATCAAGAAAATGGAGAGAGGCAGGCTTCTGTCTTTTTGTTTCTTTTTAAAGGAATTGAACATTGAAATTTGCAGGCAGGTGGATGGAACTAGAAAAGATCATCCTGAGTGAGGTGACCCAGACCCAGAGAGACATGCATGATATATACTCACTGATAAGCAGATATTAGCCATATAGCACAGGATAACCACACTACAATCTACAAACCTAAAGAGCTAAATAACAAGGGGGACCCCAGGGAAGATGCTTAATTCTCATTCAGAAGGACAAATAGAATAGACACTGGACGCAGTTGAAGAGAAGGAACAGGAAGGGAGCCTACAACGAGGGCCTCTGAAAGACTCCACTCAACAGGGGATTGAAGCAGATGCTGAGACTCACAGCCAAACTTTGCAGCAGAGGGCAGGGAGTCTTATGGAAGAGTTGGGGGATAGAAGGACGTGGAGAGGACAGGAGCTTCGCAGGGAGACTAACAGAGGCAACAAATCTGGGCCGGGGGTGCCTGCAGAGACTGTTGGACCAACCAAGGACCATGTATGGGAGGACCTAGAGCCTCTGCTCAGTTGTAGTCCATAGGCAGCACAGTCTCCGTGTGAGTCCCATAGTATGGGGAGCAGGGGCTGCCTCTGACATGGACTCTGGTGTCCACTCATTGATCTCTTCCCCCTGGTGGGGTGGCCTTCCTAGGCCACAGAGGAAGAGGATGCAGGCTGTCCAGATGAGACTTGATAGTCTGGGGTCAGATGATAGGGGAGGAGGGCTTTCCCTTTCTGAGGATTAGGGAAGAGGGGGAGGTGAGGGAAGAGGGAGAAAGGGTGGGATCTGGAGTAGACAAGGGAGGGGGCTGTAATTGGGATATAAAGTTAATAAATTAAAAAATAACAGAGGAATGAAGTTGTAGAAAGCATCTGTGGTTGGGCTGTGGTGGTGCATGCTTTTAATCCCGGCACTTGGAAGAGAGAGGCAGGAGGGCAGGTGTGTTATGTTGGTGTGCAGGCAATTCAATTGGCCTGTCCTCACGGGTCCTGACAATGTCCTATGTCACCACCTGTGTAAATAAGAACATGCCTGCACTCTCTCTCTCTCTCCTTTCTCTTTCTCTCTCTCTTCCTCCCCCCTCTGTCTGTATCTCCCTCTCCCTGTCTGTCTCTGCCTCCCTTTGTCTCTCTGTCTCTCTATCTCTGTCTCCCTCCACTTATTCTCTCTGCCCACTCCCCCAGACCCCCCACTGTACTCCCTAGCCCCACCCCCTCCCCACCCTGCCTTCATACAATAAACCTCTTTGTACCAGATCTGTTGTGTGGCATCATTCTACAAAGTGGATCTCTGAGTCCGAGGCCAGCCTGCTCGACAGAGTGAGTTCCAGGACAGCCAAGGCTACACAGAAAAATCTTGTCTTGAACACCCCCCAAAACAGTCAACAAAGAAACAAAGAAACAAAAATAAAGCATTAGCGTAGTGTCTGGCTTGAATCAATCTCAACCAGCAAGGGCAACTGCATTCAAGCAATATTTAAGAGGTTCAAGTGTAGTTCGGTGCTCGATCTCTTCCCTAGCATGTGTGAGGCACTGCAGTAAAAGAGTACACAGCATCATTCTTATATAAACACTTCCCTCTCAATCCATCTGTTAAGATTTATTAGGCACTGCCTAAGTCAGAGACCCTGTCTAGAGTCATACTGCCAATCAGCAACAGCAGCAAGACTTGAAAGTAGTTATGCATGGGTAGGAAGCTTACTCACATCCCAGGTCACCCTTCCATCCCTAAAACTTGAATTTGATCAGTTTAGTCTCCTGCTTAGTTATATTTTTACCAGCAGTCAATTACAAGCTTCCCTAGCTAGATGGAACTTTCTACAGTCTGTCCTTGGCCTGGCTCCGTGCCTTTTCCTCTTTATACACGTATATGCATATGGATTAAGTGTCTAATTAACAGACAGGTCTGGTAGCGTGTTCCGGAAACAAAAATAAGTCCTATTCCTCTTCCCAAGTTTTCAGTGCTTAATTAAGGAGACAGCCAAGCAACAAACAATTGCCACCCAGTGAGATAATAGTTGGCCATAATAGGCGACACATGGGTGAATTTCTGGAAGAGAGACTGTTTTGTGGCTCAGCTTTGAAGACATGTAAGTAATTGGATGAGGAAAGTAGGAAATGAGACAGGGCTTCCAGGCTAGACAATAGCCTATGCAAGGAAGGAATGGTAAAGGGTTAGATTGTTCTGCACCTTTGCTTTTCCATTTATCATCATCTAAGCGTGCGTGTGCTTCAGTGCTTGCATTTGCTCTAGCCCGCAGGTCATATATAGCCTGATTTTATCCATTCATCCATGTATGTACTTAGTAAGGTCTCCCTTTCTGCCTGTATGTGGCCTCTGAATATTGAGCTGAGGTCATTAGGTTTACACGGCAAGCACTTTTACCCATGAAGCCATCCCCAGGCCCTGGCTTGATTTTATATGGCTCTAGAGTAAAGGATGATTTGTAAAAAATGTAACTGTGTGACAATGTAAATTATTAAAGGGTTGTAAAAACAAACCCAAAGGAAAACATACAGTAGAGACCTCATAAGGCCTAGAAAGCCTAACATTTACGGCTCGGCTTGAAGCAGTGTTTACATGTCATACTAAACTTAAGTTTCACTGTGACCAGAAAGCCATGCCTCTGTATTCAGGACATAATCAGATGCCTAAGCCGTAGACATTAAAAAGTAAGTATGGAGCACATACATAGCATGTGGCTGGAGACAAGATATATATGCAATATAAGGAGGTTCTTCCTAACGCTTCCCTATTTCTTAATTTCGTGCATGAATACAATGTATTTAGATCCTATCCCTTCTCCCTCACTTCAGCTCCCCCTGGATGCACCCCTTCCTCTCCCAACTTCCTGTTCATTTTCTTCCTCTCCTTTCTTTTAAAATAACCTTACCTTGAAAGCTGTGCAATGGTGGCGCACATCTTTAATCCCAGAACTTGGGAGGCAGAGGCTGGTGGATCTCTGAGTTTGAGGCCAGCCCAGTCTGCAAAATGAGTTACAGGACAGCCAGGGCTACACAGAGAAACCCTGTCAAAACAAAACAAAACAAAACAAAACAAAACAAAACAAAACAAAACACCAAACCGAAATAAAAAAACAAAAAACCTTTGCCTTCACTTAGTTCTGCCTATATACGCATGGGTGTCTGATTGTATTCCCTGGAACACTGGCACGCTCTCATGAGCAACACCATTGAGAAAAGAAATGGCCCTATTGTCTTGCTATGGTCAATTTGAAACAACTAGAGGGGGGATATAATGTTCCATGAGAGGGGGGAACCTTAACTGAAGAACAGCCTTGGTCAGCTGGGTTTGTGGCCATGTCTATCAGAGGTTGTGGCTGAGGTGGGAGGGCTCAGCCTATTGTGGGTAACACCATCCATAGACAGGTGGGCCCAGATTATATAGGAAAACTGAGCATGCCAGAGAGGAGCCAGTAACCAGCATTCCTCCATGGTTTCTGCTTTAGCTTCTTTTTGAGTTCCTGTCCTAATCCCCTCAAGGATGGATAGTGAGCTGGAAGGCTAAGCAAAAGAAGTCCTTTCCTCCCCAAGTTGCTAGAAGACTCCCCTTCAGTAATCACCAACTGCCAGGAGGAGAGCAAGCCTCCAAAAGCCTTGGAGCCAGGGGTTACTTGCGTCTCTGAATCCTGTTCACAAAGCCTTATTCTTGGGGGCTCCTCTGACTACTAGGCTTGCTGAGTTTTCTGCTTGCCTTATTTCCTCCAGGATGCATGGCCCAGACACACCAAGAAAAGGACAGGTGTGACCACTGCAGCCAGCTGCTTCCTCTCACAGTTACATTGGCTAAGTGACTTGACCTCTCAACTCCTATGAGTGAAGTGAGATTGGTAATCCCAGGCCCACCCCCTTGGCTGGTTGTGGCATTGTGTTGATGATATTTAGCAAGCATACAATAGTACTCAAACACGGTGCTATGTAGGCCTTGATTAAATAGTATAATAGTTCTCATTTATCCCTTACATTTGCTCATTTTTTTGTAGATATGTCTGTTTCCCACGCACACTCTTCAGAGTAATGACAATCGCGACTGATTTTTTTTTAAACCCCCAATGTCTCTTCCACATTTGGAGTGAAGGTCTCTGTGTATGAAATTTACATTTGAAAAAAGTGGTTGTGTCATGGCACACTGGCACTCAAGAGGATAAGTCAGGAGAGTTTTGAGTTTGAGACCAGCCTGGCTGCATAATGAATTCAAGGCCAGTATTATGCTTGCTGAGTTTTCTGCTTCCCTTATTTCCTCCAGGATGCATGGCCCAGACACATGGCAGCACATTCAAGAGAAGGACAGGCTAGCCTGGTCTACAAAGCGAGTCCAGGATAGCCAAAGCTACATAGAGAAATCCTGTTTTGAAAAACCAAAAAAAAAAAAAAAATTTTTTTTTTTGGCTTAATACTGGTCGTATAAGTCATATGACAAAAACATCTGCAAAAGCCAAGTGATTTGAAACAACTTGAATGGACTTGACTTTTAGCCCAATAGCCACACCTAACATTAACCGTATGCTAAAGGACTGAAGTTCAGGATAACTTACTGTTACTCTCCAAGGACTTTGAACATGAGATGTTTTCTGATGAAATCAGAAAAATATATCCTGATAGTTAACAGAATAATTAGAATTTGGTGCAGAGGTTTCCATTTCCACCAGAAACATTGTTTTTGTTGCTGTTAATTTGGCTTTTCTTTTTTCTTTTTCAAGACAAGAATTTAGTCTATAGTCTAGGTTACCTTCAAAACCCACAATCCTCCTGCTGTATTCTCCTAAATGCTGGGATTACAGGCTTGTGCCACTATGGCTGCTTACCTGGCTGGCTCAGAGAACTTTCAAAAAAGAATATAATATTATTTATTTATTTTATTGTAATGATATACATAGGCCATTTTCTTGTGAGGATAGAAATTACTTTGAGCGGATTTCTCTCCAGACCCCAGTACACTCTCCCTTTTAATCCCCTGGTTCCACTGGTCCTCTTTATTTCCTTAGATAGTTTTGCTTGTACTTTCATTTCATATTCACTATACGATAGTGCTTACAAGTATAAAATCTAGAATATACACAGAAGAGAAAGCATATGGTATTTGTCTGGGACTGATTGGTTAACTTAATATAGTTATTGCTGGCTGCATCCATTATCCTGCAAATGTCTTAGCTTTGTTCCTCCTCATTTTTCTAAAAATAATTCCACTGTGCACACACACCATTTTTCCGATGTCCATCCCTCTGTTGAAGGGCACTTAAGTTGGTTCTATAACTCTGATATCGTGAACAGTGCTGCAGTGAACATTGCTGCCTAGGGGTCAGAGAAATAGATATCATATGTCTCATGTGATTCTCAAAACAAGTGGGTTTAGAGGATTATGATAAAAAAAAAATCAGCTAGTATCAATTTAAATTTGGCAACCAGAATGTGTAACTAATTTAGTTTTAAGAGTGAATGCATTCAGCTTCCAGAGGGTAATGTGACTGAGCAGGTGTCTCAACCTAGTCCTTATTTATCCACTAAAGGGTTTGCTCGGATAGTTTCTTAGTCCCAGAATCAGCTGACTCTACACAGGAGAAGCTCCTTACCTTTGACCCCAGGCTCTCCCTTGTCCCCCTTTAAGTGTGGCAGTTGGGAAGGACCACGGTTTCCCTTCTCTCCTCGTTCACCCTTGGCTCCGGGGCGTCCTCTTTCCCCTTTTGTTCCTGGGATTCCAAGGCTACCTGGCAGACAGGAGTAACCACACCGGGTCCTTAATTCTTTAGCTAGTGCATCAGAAGTCAAAGTTTAGCAGCGTGTGTAATCATACAGAACGAAAGTGTGAACAGTGCTGAGAACATACAGCCACTTAACAGTGATGGTGTAAGTTTGTGGGTGAAAATAAGGCCTGGTCAAATGGAAGAAGGAGATTCAGAACACAGAAAGATCAACTATGTTATTCGCTGACAACTATTTTTTTTCCTTAAAGAAAAAATATCATTTATTTTTCAGCTAAGGACGTGAATACTGCCTATACCTTAGAGTACTGAAAAGGACAACACCACTTACCTCTCTGTCCCTGTGAGCCTGGTTTCCCAGGAGACCCTGGGGGGCCAGTGGGTCCAGGGTAGCCCATGATTCCAACCTCTCCCTTCTTGCCTATGGGGACAAATGAACACCAAGCACTTCATGATGTATAGAATATGAGAAAGGAAATATTTCAGAAAATGAAATAATGGAGACAGAGAAATTTGGGAGTGGATGGTTTTTGTAAATAGAGAAATAACCAGGTTTGTGATGGGCCAATGCCTTACATTTTCATCTGCCTGCATGTCGTTTTAGCAAATCACACGATGGCTGATGACAGACTGCCCAGAATTCCTGGTGTATTTGTCCTCTCACCTCCTTCCCAGTATACCTGTCACTTTATTCTTTCACAGCACTTAGTTAAACTTAGTTTTTTCCTTCCCTTTCTAAAAAGTAGCACACGATGTGATAAGGTTTTTATTCTGACATTTTCATTTATGTATTCTGTGATACCTTTTTTCTTATGCATCCTAAAGATGGTTTTTTAAATGTAGTTTTTAATGCTCTTCCATTATGGGAGATGTGCCATAAAAATATAGTGTTCCAAGAATAGAGCTGACACACGAGAGAAGGCCAATAATAGGAACCAAAGCACAATGTATCAGTTGAGCTGCTGCCCTGTTCTCCTCCCTGGGGAGGACATCAGTAAGTCCTTGGATTAGGAGGAAGCAGAACACTCTTTACAGAAGAAGGACTAATGAAAACAACCTCAAACTAAAAGGAAGATACAATATTATGGACAGTTCTATGACCACACTGAAGATGATGGGCAAATGATGGGCAAATGATGGGCAAATGATGGGCAAATGATGATGGGCAAATGATGGGCAAATGATGGGCAAATGATGGGCAAATGATGATGGGCAAATGATGGGCAAATGATGGGCAAATGATGGGCAAATGATGGGCAAATGATGGGCAAATGATGGGCAAATGATGGGCAAATGATGGGCAAATGATGGGCAAATGATGATGGGCAAATGATGGGCAAATGATGGGCAAATGATGGGCAAATGATGATGGGCAAATGATGATGGGCAAATGATGATGGGCAAATGATGGGCAAATGATGGGCAAATGATGGGCAAATGATGGGCAAATGATGATGGGCAAATGATGGGCAAATGATGGGCAAATGATGGGCAAATGATGGGCAAATTTCTAGAGCAACACAGAACCAAAACTGACTCAAAAAGAAACAGAAAATCTACCAGGGCTGTTTCTAATTATTACAAGTTTACATGGAACGGGTGCCTGAAGAGGCTGGAAGAGGATGACAGATCCGCTGGAGCTGGAGTTACAGGTGAGTATGAGTCCCTTGGCGTGGGTCCCTTGGGAGAACTTCAAGTGACTTTGAACCGCTAAGCAATCTCGCTAGCCCCCAAGCTGATAACTTAAAGACTTTCTACAAAAAATATACCTAGACCCAGATGACTTTGCTGGTGAACTCTATCAAATGGCCAAGGAGTAGCAATATTCTTCGTAAGGTCTTCCTGGAAATACTACAAGAAGACCCTTTCCTGTACAAGGCTAGCATTGACGCAAGCAGGATCAAGCTATCACAAGAAACTGCTGACCAATGTTCTTTGTGAATATAAACGTGAAAACACCAACCAAATACTAGTAGGTATCCTACAGAAAAATTACTCCACAGCAAAAATAACCATAGCCAGGTAGTTATAAAATGTAATGGGTCTACTCTCCCATTCTCCTGCCCCTTGCTCCCCTCCAAAAATTAATTTAGCAAGAAAAATATACTAGCCAAAAGAAAAGACAAGCAGAGTGCAGAGTCACCTGAAGGGAAAAATGAGGAAGAAGACTTGAGAAGACAATTGCACGAAGGATACCTGGTGGCCCTGGGACTCCTGGAGTTCCTGGATATCCTTTTTGGCCAGGTGGTCCCACCTCACCTGGATGACCTGGCATTCCTCGTGGTCCAGGTTCTCCAGGGACTCCTGACCTATCCAAGCCTGGGATGCCAGGGTCTCCCTTTGGCCCAGTATCACCTCTTCTACCTACATAGGAATAGATGAATAGATGATTGAGTGAGTTAGCAAATGCTTTCCCTACCAACTGCAAAAGTATTTTAGTGCTAATTGTTAAGCTGTGTGAAGTTGAGTAAACAGCACACTTCTTTGTGTGTTTGGTTATTGTCTCATTCCTCCAATCCCCGTTGTGCTAACACTAACCAGTTCAGGGGTCATGCAGGGGTGAAGGTAGAGCACACATGTCTCTTTCGGAGTGTTGCATTCTGGGACTGCGTTCTATGCCTGCTTCCCCATCTTTTGCCTTAGATCTACATAGCAGCTCCCGGGAAGTGAGCTCCCATATGCTCTGCAAACAGCAGTGCCACTCTAATGATTAAAGTGTTGGCTAAGGGTTTACTTGTGACAGATAAGCGGAATGCTAGTCTACCGACACTAGTGGAGCTCTAAAGAACTTTTCTCAGGAACCATCCACAGATCTGGTTGAAAGTGTCCAAGTGGGCAGAGTACGTTTCACGGTACCTGGACCATGCAACTTGACTCACTTGGGTTTAGTTTCATACACCTTGGTTTTATGTTACTGATGAAGTAATAAACTACGTATTTTGGTTAATAACTTGTTAAACAGGTAACTTTGTGTACATCTTCTCCATTTTAATCATCATAAAGTTACATTTTTTCCTTATTATGGAGTTTTAAAAGTAAAATATTGATTGAGAGTTTAGGTATATGAATATATATGGATGACTCATCTACTTGTCAATATATGTTTATCACCTAATCTGTTGATGGGGTTAGTATTTCCTTACATAAAAGGACCAAATCAACTCACTATATTAAGTTTGAATCTCTTCCTATAACCAGTATACATTGTTATTTGTGGATACTGTATATCCATTAAAAACCAGGCTTATATTTCCAAAGACCACGTCTTGGTGAACAACAGTCACGACTTGTTGCTGGACAGTTTCCCTAGTGAGCAGCGAAGTTCAGAGCCAGAGGCCACATCATCTGCCTACCTCGCTCCTGGATGGGAAGGCTTCGTCTTACCTGGCTGCCCTTTCAATCCATTTAAGCCTGGAAGTCCTTGGGCGCCCTTGGGTCCCTGTATGCACCTCCCTGGGAGTCCTTTTGCTCCAGGTGCTCCAGGCTGTCCTGGGTCTCCTGCAGTAGAGAGCCCAGGAGTTTGCTCAGTTGCCAAAGCCCTAGGCCCTCGGTTGCTATCCCCTCATCTCTCTGTAGCTCCACCTTCCCAAACCAGACCTCTATTTAATACCATCAGCATGCTTGTATAGAGGACACTCATAAAAAAGTGAAGAAGTAGGAGGGACAAACATAGAGCAGCCACATGGAATGGAAAAAGAATTAGGCCCTTTTACTGGGTTATTCACTGAGATGGAACTTCTTAGAGTGCCCTACAGTGGTGCTCATCACACTTGGTGCTGTACCTGGAGGCCCATCAAGCCCGTCTTTTCCTGGAGCTCCAGGAAGGCCTGGAAGCCCAGGCAGTCCAATATCTCCGTTTTCCCCAGAATTGCCTCTTTCTCCTGGAAATCCTGGTTTTCCTGGTTCCCCAGGCATGCCCAGGCCTGGTTCTCCCTGTAGCAGAGACATGAGGTCAGTGTCTCCCACAGAACACTTCTCAGTTCTGCTTGCTTGGGGTGCATAGTCACCACAGTTCAACAATTATTTCCCTTTCAACTTTAGTCACTGACTTTGCTACAAAATCATGCGTAATGCTGCTTCAGGATGTGCAGTCTGCATCCACTGAAGAGGAGTATGAGTGCCCCTATAGACTCTGAATGTCTATGAAGTCATTAATAAAGGAATAGAAATGCAGGTTTCCTCAGAACATAAAGATGATTATCTATAAAAATATTGAAAAAAAAGTATCTTTATCTAGTGATATACTGAACCCCAAGTGTCTTGTCTGATAAGGGCATCTCAGCTGCTGATTGTAAGTACCGCTCCCTGACATGGGTCTGTGTTTTAGCTTCTGCAGACCTTGGCTCCTGGGAGGCCTGGCTCTCCAGGACGGCCGGGCTTCCCCATTTCTCCAGGACAACCCGGCGATCCTTTTGTTCCTGGGAAACCTTGATCTCCTACAGAAAACACAAAACAAAAGCAATACTCATTAGAGATTAGTCTCATAGGAAGTTTATGAGCAATATTTCCTTTATCAACACATTTATGAGGCATCTAGGTAGAGAGATGTTTACATGAAAAATTGGATGATAATAAAACCAACTGATTAATTAGTAGTTAAAATCAAGATGACAACAACAAGCAACCAAACCTAAAATCCCCAACTAAACTGAGTTCCAAGTCAAATTACATTGGCTTTGAAATTTGGTTCAATTAAAACCAAACCAAACCCAACAAACCTCCACCAATCAAAATGCAAGTTATGGATCTCAATGGGTCCATCTACAAGTACAGCTCCCTGGTCTTCCAGGGCTTAGACCAGTTCTGCTTCTCATAGTTGTGGCCTCTGTCCAGAAAGCGAATCCAGTGTTGCAAAGTTAGCATGCAAGTTATCAGTGGAGGGCCCAGGAGAGCTAGGCGAAATATGGGCCAGGCTCCATCACTTCCCGGAGGAAGAAACCTATGAAATCAATATCAGAGCTATTCTTGGGGCTAGATTTTCATTTACTAAGTATTCATTTACTTGGGCAGACCTGATGTGCAGTAAATAATCAGCAATGGCTTACTAACAAGAGATAAAACACTAAAATGTTGATTATATTTTAACAAAACGATTGTGAAACAACGAAATTATCATAAAGCCTACAGTTTTATGTAATAGTCCACAGCCTGAGGTTTTGTTTGTTTGTTTTTAATGGATCTAGATAGGGTTTTTTTTTTTTTTTAAAATATGCTTATAGAGGAGCAGATCAAGTTATTACTCAATATCAGCAGCAAGACTTCTTAGACTGTTTCCATTTTGATGAAAATAGCATCTTTCTTTTTTCTTGTCAAAAAGATTTATTTTCACCAGGCATGGTGGTGCATGCCTGCAATCCCAGCACTAGGGAGGCAGAGGCAGGCAGATCTCTGTGAGTTTGAGAGCAGCCTGGACTACAAAGTAAGTCTAGGACAGCCAAGGCTACATAGAGAAACCCTGTCCCCAAAAAAACCAAACCAAAAAAAAAAAAAAGATTTATTTTATTATTTTAAAATTATGTATATGTATGTGGGTGTGTGCGTATGAGTGCCAGTGCCCATGGAGCCTGGAGGTACCAGGTCTCGCTGGAGGCAGGGTTACAGCACATGTGAGATGCTGACAAGTTCTGGGACTCGAACCCCAGTCCGCTGCAAGAGCAGTATATGCTCTTTCCTGCTTATCCATCTCTCCAGCCCCCGGCATCTTTAATTAAAGGAAAATAACTCCTCTAATTTATATTCAAGTTCACAGGGCAGCCTAGGTTTTTGTTTTATTTTATTTTATTTCATGCTGTGGAATGAGTCCCTGGTTTTATTCTTGCTAACACACTCTACTCCTGCACTATATCCCTAGCCCAATTTATGATTTAATAGTTAGTTTCTTATTTAAAAATGTGTGAAGTGAAGAAATACATAAATCTAAGACGTACAGGATTAAGTAAAAACAAACAAACAAACAAACAAACAAAAACCTCTTATGACCAGAAAGGATTGCTATTATTATTTTGGTGAATTACTTTTCAGTTTTTTTTTTCCTGTGCTTTTTAAAAAGTATGATTGGTGGGCCTGTGTGATGGCTCGGCTCCGCACATAAAGTTTCCTGCTGTCAAACTTAATGACCTGAGTTTGAGCCCTGGGAACGAAAGAATGGACTCCTGCAGTTCTCCTATGACCCCCACATGTGTGCCCCCATCCCCGAGGGTGCACAAAATAAATAAGTTAAAATGCTCAAAGAAAAAAGTACTATTGAGATGCTATTGTGCAGATCAGTACAAATTCTGTCTTTTCATCTGATATTGTCCTAAGACTTCTGAAGATTCTTGGAAAGCATCATTTTGGCAGCATATCGTAGGTATTTTCTGGTTTATCACTATTCATAGTTACAGCTTTGAATTATCCATAGTGAGCCTTGTACTGTACAGTTTTTAATTTACCCTTGGGTCCCCGAGGCCCTGGAAATCCAATTCCTGGGATCCCTGGTTCACCATCGGGTCCAGGAAGACCAGGCTCACATTTCCCCAGAGGTCCAGGCAAACCTTAAAAACACATAGACGTGCATGTCAGTGACTTCCCTTTAGTTGTTTCCAAAAGAAATGTCTGCGTTCTCTGTGTCCTTCCAGCGCTTTCTAGAAATCATGAAATACTTTTAAACATAACTTCAGCTTTTCTCCCCATTCCCATGCAGTGGACTAGAGGCTAGAAGTTGCTATGAATTTTAAAAATATAACTTCTTTCTTCAAAAGGGATCCTAGGTACCTTGGACCACACGTCTTCCTCTGTAAATGCAAGTTAAATTTCAACTCATGTTAGCAAGGACATCAAGTTTCAAAATGAAGTGGCTGAGGGAAACACCCTGATTTGTGGGGAAGACATTGCTTGCCAGAGCTGTGGGGATCACTCAGCTTTACCCCTGTGAGGAGCTGTGTCAGCTCTCTTTTTGAACTGTTAGATCAAGAGCTCCAGGGGAGCATGTGGGTGACCTCAAAGGACAGCAGAAAGCCTCCTGCCAGCTGGATTTTCAAAATTGCTCCCACTTGTACTCTCCTTCAGACCCAGTAAATGTATTTGTTCCTTATACTGGGAACAGTAGTTTCTCAGGAAAGTTGGGGTGGCATCTGATGTCATGGACTATATTTGGCAAGAGGACACTCACCAGGCAGACCTCGGGGGCCAGCTTGACCAGGGGGCCCTGGAGGGCCTGGGGGACCCGAAACTGGTATTGACACACTGGGTTCTCCTTTGAGACCTTAAAAAGAAAGGATGAATGCATGATTGGGTTGTGCATTAAAGTGTGTTTTTATAATAGTGGGAAATGTCATGAGGGAGTTATAAACACATCTGAGGAAAATAAAAGCAATTCCTGTTTTTATGGGTTTCAAAAGTAGTTTGGAGTAACCAGTTTGTAGAAACATTTCTAATTGATCTGCAAATATTTATAATCATCTGTTTAAGTCTTGTTTTAATCAGTAACCCAGAAGGCTGCTCTATTGAATGAAAGATTGTTGCAGAAATGGATACTACGCATGAAGTTGGCGAATAGTGGTAGGGTACCAGTTTATCAGATGGCTGGTATTCATAGAAAGCTAGTGTGGTATACTGAATAAAACAGCAAATGTGAGTCAGCACACACTGGGCCTGGGTTTGAAATTTGGCACTGTTGTTTGCAAGCTTCAGGAGTTTGGACACATTTCTTAACCTCTTTGAGAAGGTCCTTATCTGTCACTGTGGAAACGATGATTACCAGGCAGAGAAATATTCAAGGCAATGATCTGAACTTAGTGGCCAATGTTAAACCATGTTTGTGATCAGTCTTCCCACAGTGACATACTTATAAAAAGAAGTATGGTTCACAGTTTGTGATGGGAAATTGGACAATGTATTTTATGTAATGAGCACCTTCATTTATTTGATAATGTATGTTATGGTAATTAGCTTCTTCATTTAGATTCATATTTAGAGAGAACAAAAGAAAGTTGGGTGAGAGATTAAAGAGAAGTCCATAAACTATATAAAGGGCCATATAGTAAAGAATTTGGGTTTTGTATTTCTGATCTGTTACAATGACAGAACTCTGCCATTGTGAGGTAGCCAGAGGGAACACAGGAGTGTGGATACTTTCCAATAGCTTCATGAATGGACACTGTAACTATACAGAAGTGTCGTTACATTCCAGTAGCCTCATTTATAGACACTGTAATTACACAGAAGTGTGGCTACATTCCAGTAGCCTCATGCATGTACAGTGTAACTGCACAAATTGTGGCTATATTCTAGTAGCCTCATGTGTGGGCATTGTAATTTGGAGTTCATTCACTTAATGTGTAAAATAATGTTTAATTTTTTTCAATTGTTTAAAAGCGTAGGAAACATTCTTAACTTTTGGACCACATAAAATCCATTGATGGGCTAGGTTGCTACTTTCATACAGTGTGCTAAATCCCTGGATCAGAACAACAGGCTCCAAAGTAATGTATGGGAAGAAATAAAACAAATATCTTAAAATAAGCTTTACATACATGTGGACAAAAGTATGCATTTACTTGATGGCATATATGAATACTATGGAATAGTACCTACGTTTGGTATAAATAGAGAATATGCTATCCTGGCAATCACTGTTTAAAGTGATCTTAGAAGTGATAAATGACCACAAAGGCTATTCTTCCAAAGGTTCTGAGTTCAATACCCAGCAACCACATGGTGGCTCATAATCATCTTTAATGAGATTTGGTGCCCCCTTCTGGCATACAGGCAGAGTACTGTATAGATAGTAAATAAATTAATTAATAGAAAAAAGAAAATTCCAGAATAAGAGCCTGTTTCTCCTGGACAGAGAATTATGACATGCATGCATACACGCTGGAAGAAAACTGTATAAATGAATGAATGAATGGATGAATAAATAAATAAAAAGAAAACTCCAGAATAAGAATCTATTTTTCTTGGGCAGAAAATTATTTTCATAGAATTACTTGTAGGCCCCAAAAGTCACATGGACTTTAAAACTATTATCAGTGATTTTTCATATAGCTTAGATATTTTGAAATTTTGTTTTTAACTTGTGGTCACACATTCAAGGAAATACACTTCTTCAGATCAAGTTTTTGGTTTTTTGCCTCCTTTGAGAGTCTTGTAATTGAGTTCTGTTCAACACTTGGGATGGATTCATCTCATGTGTTGATGTCAGTCATAGATACAATGGTTGCAGGATGTTTCAGACGAGCTGTTGTGACAGGGAAAATGGATTTTGTCTGCCATGGCTTTACCTATCATTTCCCAGTCTCCGAGGAGACATATTTGCCAGGAACATGTTTGCATGTATACTCATTAGTTCTGAAGGAGTTTTGTTGGCTGTGGGAACTGTCCCCCACTTCACAAAAAGGCAAGACTGGAAAAAAACTAACCAACCGGCTTCTCCAGGTGGTCCTGGGGCTCCAGAGACTCCTTGGGCTCCCTTTGGACCTGGTTCTCCTCGGGGTCCGTAGCCTGGTGGTCCAGCTCGTCCTGCAGGTCCTGGGGGTCCAGGGGGTCCAGGAACCCCTGGAGGTCCCTGGTCGCCTTTCCTTCCACTCAGGGCCTGTGAGAACAGGAACGCGTTTGGTATTGGTAAGTATCTCCTCACCACAGATTAGTATTAGCCCAAGAGGGGCACAGAGAGGCTGCCTGGGAACCCTGGTCCTTTAGCAGCACCAAGGAAAACTGTCTGCCATATCTACATTCAGGGAGTCACATTTATCTTGTTAGAGATTCTGTAAATGAGCTCACACGTAAATTCTGCACACGTGTGTGTGTGTGTGTGTGTGTGTAAGTGAATCTTCAGACTGGCTCACCGAATTTCCTGAAGCTGTCCCAATGAGATCCCTTTTATTAGATAAATCTGATTAACCTTTGGGAAGGTGGAAAAGCTGGCATTTTGTAAATTAATTTGGACAAACTTCTCACAGGTACATCGTGGCTACTCTTGGCTTGTCACTCTGTGGCATTTTCAGTTGGATGTGTGAGAAATTCTATCCCATGAAGAGAGTAAAATTTGCATAAACTGAAAAGTTTTAAGCACCTTATGTTTTTGTTTCACTACTATATCCTTAAATACTGTATTTTTTTTACGCGTTTACTTAGCAGAATAGGAAAGACCCCAGAAACATTTACTAAAAGCTTCTGCTGCTGGGACTATTGTGTTCTTTCCCTTCTCTTCCTCGTTTAGAGCCCCACTCCTCTCTTATTTTTTTGAGACAGGATCTCACATAGCCCATGCTGGCCTAGAACTTCCAGTGTAGCCGAGAGTGACCGTGAACTTCTGCTATCATGTCTTCTGTGCTTGGATTATGGGCATGCACAGACATAGCCGGTTTATTTGGTGTTGGTCGAACCCAGGGCCTCCTCTGTGCTAGGAAGGACATTGCCAACTGAGCCACATCCTACTGCAACATTGCAAGTCTTTTCTATAAGTGAATTTGACCCACACTGAGCTATGGAAGTGTGAACCAGGGTCAGTGTACTTACAACTGGGCCAGGCCACAGAAAGGAGCTTCTTTATTTCTGTCAAAATGCTATGAGTATTTGCTTGGATGATTACTGTCATTTTGAAGATGACTTATGTTTTTCTAGAAAAATCATGTATTTGTGGTAATCACGTTATCTCCTAGTTTCTGAGCATTTTACTACAGGCTGGGAAATGTGAAAGAATTCTTAAATACGAACCGGTTCACCTCTAGGTCCTGGTGGTCCTTTCGCTCCTGGACTTCCAGGAGTTCCATCGAGGCCTTGTCTCCCTGGCAGGCCCCTGGGTCCGGGATCGCCTGGGTCACCGACTTGTCCCCAAGGTGGAGGTGTTTCACCTTTGCTCCCTTTAAGTCCTGGATGCCCTTGGTCTCCTGGGAATCCCTATGGTGATACAAAAGCGAGTCATACTGCTGTTTCTCAACATTATCAATAAGAACCTTTCAATCTTAGTAAAATGGATTTCCCCCCAAAACACATTTAATATGTATATGTTGATAGACATATGAAGCTGTATGTTTATATGAAATATCTAATATATACATGCTATTAAGTATGTATGTTAGAGATTGATTAGTTATTGTAACACAAAGACCCATGAAACTGTGTTCTGGAGGAGTGGAGAAGGTAGTGCCCATACCACAGAGACTGCCCTGTGCCTTCCTTAGTCTCCCGAGTCTTTCTTCTGCTCTAGAGGTAAATCCTACAACATGGATATCTCTTGGCATACATTACTTTTGGTGGAGGAGGTTGCTTTTTAAGACAAGATCTCAAACTGTAGACCAGGCTCACACTGAAGACACAGTAAGCCTGTCTTAGTATCCATTGTTAGGGCCACAGGCCGAAGCCACCAAGCTTAGCTGTTAACATGAACTTGTTTGTCCCACAAATATCATGCCAGACATTTTATATTGTTTTGTTTTTTAACTTCCAAAACTGAAAAAGAAGCCAGCTAGACAGCACAAGCCAATATGATACAAAGAAGAATTACTTCATTTGTGACTTAGTAGTAGAAATTCTACATGCCATACCATTAAATTAATTCACATTGAGTGTTAGATAAATGCTAACATGCATCTCCTAGTCATAAAACATAACTTTCTGATTCACTATAATAATGAACATAATTAATAACAAAATTATATATAACATAGTATAATGACAAATGATTAGTAATTTTAATAGCTATATTGAGGTATAAACTACATACCATAAATTGATATTTTATATGTAGATGAACATATATAATTATATATCGGTAAAATTTAATGATATTACCACAATAAGCATTAAAGCATCTTCATTGCTCCCCCAGATCCCCTAAATTCCATCTATAATAAATCTGTTTCTACACTCAGCATGGAACAATGATCTGATTTCTATTTCTGCTACCACTAAAAATGACATGTGGATAAAGAAATTCACTAATTTGCTCATGTAGTCAACAAATACCTATGAAGTAGCTTCTAGTTTCTGAGGTAAAGACCTACACTTTGTTATGGGCTGCTGACTTATGTATGATGCAGTCATATTTCCAGGGTGCTCAGCTTTCCAAGCTGAAGCTAAAGTTTATAACCACAAAATCTTACTGCAAATCCAGGGAGACCTGCACTTCCTTGGGACCCCGGGTCTCCTTTCATACCAGGTGCACCTCGGCCTCCTGCAAAGCAATTGATTATGAGCTACTGAACAGAGCAGTACAGTGTATGGAGAAAATACATTTCCTTGTGAGAACAGAAAAACAATTTCTATCCTATAACATCCATGCAATCAAAAGTTGTCAGCAGGAACACTCAAGTCCTAGCTTCCTAGCCCTCTCACCCTGGTAAGTTAAGGATATATATATCTTATGACAGAAACAATATATGCTCATTAAAAGAAAACTATACAGAAGAAAGTAAAAACAAATCTGCCATCAGAAAGATAATATTTGCTCAATTTTAGGATATAGTGTACAGATGTTTTAGCTAACATCCTACTATGCTTACTTTTTTTTCCTTACAAAGCTACACATCTTCATGCAAATTGTCCATACCTGGGATTCCTTTGACACCATTTAATCCTGGAAGTCCTGGGAGACCAGGGGGTCCTGGGATGCTAAGGCACTGTGTGCATGGAAGGCCTGGTTCTCCTGCAATGGGACAGTGCACACATTGATTGCCAGCCACACAGAGTGGTCAGAAAGAGCAGCTATTTCCCACCCACCAACACTTATTTAAATATTTTCTTTAATGTTGTAAAACTAATAACTATTTGTATTAATTGACAATTTCACGTATGATACTTTCTTGTGAGCTCTAACTTTCTGAGAGAGGAAAGTCCAAGGATCTACACAAAGTGCCTTCTGTCCCAGTTTTTCCCTGTGCAAGTAGGATAGACTCTCCCGTTAGCCTTAGCTAGCAATTCATTTCATGGGAAACGAACTACCAATTTACAGGTAAGTGAATACTTTTAGGTAATTTGTTTGGAAAAGAAACCATTTTATGACTGTTTAAGATCACTACTGTCTTGGAGAGGAAAAAATATCAGTGAAGTGGTGAAGGGAGTGGGCTTTTCTAAAGGAATAACACTGGGTTTGAACAAACCTTTGGGTCCATCAACTCCTGGGAGTCCTGGAGGTCCTACATCACCTGGCACTCCATGGTCACCAGGTGGACCCGGCTGAAAAACAATGTCACCTAGGAGAAGACACCATCAGACATCAGTTTGCTTGTTTTGGGGAGGTGTCTGGGGACATAGCTCAGTGGTTAGATTGATTGCCTGACAAAGGCACACAGACACACACACACACACACACATGCACAAGTTAATTTTTATTTGTGGTTTTACAAAAAACAAAATTTCAATACACATAAGATCTTTGTGCCTTTCCTCCATCCTTCTGGTGGAAGATGAGCGTTTAAACGTTGACCCACAGCTGAGGAGATGCATGCTGCCCAGCTCTTACAAAGATGTATTGTAGTTTTATTTTCCACTTTCTAGGAATATACTACAGGCGTGATAGAATGTGCCTGTGTTCAGATGGGTTTGATGTAGTTGTTCTTTGAAAGTTCACTTGCACCGATCGTCAAGGTAACAGACACCTAAACAGCCCCATTTTATATCTTTACCTGGACGTCCTGGAGGTCCTGGAGGGCCTGGTGGGCCTGGTGGGCCTGGTGAACCAGGATATCCCATGGGTCCAGGAGGGCCCATAGCATCTTTTCCAGGGGGTCCTCTCTCCCCTTTACTTCCTTTCAAGCCTGGCCATCCGGGGGGTCCTCTGAGACCAGGTCTTGACAGTCCTTTGAAGAAAGAGTCATTTGTAATGTTTTAATTTTTATTCTGATGAATATGTTTATTTTCAACTGAAAACAGAGCGATAAATTCTTATTTACAAGAGTTGTACAGTTGAAAGCTATGTAAAACATGTAAAACAAAAAGTGAATATCATTCCTTCCTCAGTGGCCTTGTTACATTATATTATAGTAAAACAAAGTACAAAAACATACCAATGAGATGACTCATGGGATTTGTTGCAAAGATCCAAGACTGAGTCTTGGATGTGCAGTAGACTTTATGCACAAGGACTTGTGAAGAGTTCTTGCATATGTGACATTTTGTAGTTTGTTTGTTTGTTTGCTTTTAATTAGAGATTAGAGGATGTTAATTTTGGCACTTCCAAATGAAAAAGAACAAGTAATTAAAATGTATTTCCACCATAAAAGATGGAAGAAGGTGGGCATATCTGCATAAAGAATGCTAAGTTACATAGTTTAGACCAACTCTATGTCAGCAATGTTGCCATGAGGGGCCATCTTGAACTTTGACCTCATAAACAACAATAAACTATTGTGATAACTACCAAAGAGCTGGGAAAACAGCTGGGGTTGCTAATGGAGCCTAAGCCAAACCCTTCTGATGGTTATCTACTTCAGATTGTGTAATTTTCTGTTCACTGTCTTTTTTCTTAGTGGCCTGGAATGGAGAGGAAAGTCTTCTCGAATCTTTATCCAATGTCTAAAATACCCTGTTGCTCACTGTAGCTTTTAGAAATACCTACTGTTAACAGGTATACATGTCTGTACATGCATGTGTGTATGTCGTGGGTACACACAATCGTTGTCGGTTTCTGTATCCATTGGATTTGCTTCCTTTAAAAGGACTATGGCACAGTCACCATTGATCAGTTCTTGCGAATCCATCTCTATTGCTATCATTTCTTGGAAGATAATGGCTCAGAGATGAAAAATGTAAAACCTCATAGAAATTGTGCCAGGGGTGTTGATACACACCTTTAATCCCAGCACTTGGGAGGCAGAAACAGGCAGATCTCTGAATTCTGGGCTATCCTGATCTACAGAGTGAGTTCAGGACAGCCAGGGCTACATTGGGGAAACCCTGTCTTGAATACCCAAACCAAGCTAAACAAAACTTTACAGAAGAAAAGCATAACTCAGGTGTCCTTGTAGCCTTGTGATATATAATGAACAGGATTACTTTCAGCTAACCTACTCGCTGTGACATCAGTCTTTTCGCTCGTTGTGCCCCCTCTGGGATCAGGGCTCCTGCTCGTACCCTGAGGTTGGTTACATGCCTACACTTCAACTATCGAGAGCTGCTCGCGTGCTAGCTTCAGTGCCTGCAGCTTTCCCATCGAAGGCCGCAAAGACATCAAATAGGAAGCTAGAACCTCTTTTAGAGCAATAAATGGAAACTTGTCTTCTATAAATAATAGGAGCTTATAAGAACAGTGGCTTGCCTTTGTTAAAAATAGAAATTTTATGTGCAACCAAAGAAACACAGACATACCAGGATTTCCAGGAACTCCAGGGGGACCTCTAGGACCTGGGAATATAATCACATCAGTTAACTGCTCGCAAAGTTATAGGCGTTTCCCCTGTCCACTTTTAAATGTTCTATGATTATGTCATTGTGGCAATCATTCAACTTTTAAGGTATATTACTTATAACATTTTCATGTAAAATATGAAAATTAGAAACACAAAATATGTCTTCACTGATGTAAAGTGAAACTGGCCCTTCTTCCCTCACCCAGAAACTGTCATAGTTCTATAAACACTACTCATCACCTTGAAGGACAGACAGACAGACAGACAGACAGACAGACAGACAGAATGATGATGGTAAAAGCTTTAGGGAGAAATGTGTCCTTACCCTCTGGGCCACGAGCTCCTTTGGGCCCAGGTGGGCCTGGCATTCCTCTGTCTCCCTTTTCTAGGTATGCATCGTAGTACTTTGTCTTAAAGGAGAAGGCAGAGAGTAAACAGGAAGGACAACTACCGGTGGACTGCTCACTACCTCCTTTCCTTCAGTCTCTTCATTTTGGCCTAAAAGAGAACTTCCTTATTTTCCTGAGTTGAAAGTTTTTATATTAGCAGAAATATGGTGGCTGTGCCTGTACAAATAAACAGGTGTGGAGGCAGAGATGAGCTTTCTGATATTATCATATATTTCATGGGCTTTCAGCTAGAACCACATTTAATTTAACTATATTTTTAAAAGTCTTTTTTTCTGTGATAAGAATCAAGCCCAGGGCCCTCTGCCTGCAAGCACCGGAGCACTGAGCTATGCCCTAGAAATACATTTTTAAAAAATGATGTGACTCAACTAATGGATTGATGTATTTGTTGACTTAAAAAAATAAAATAACAAGCACATTTTAATTAAGCCTCATATATTAAATCAGAAAAGTTACCAGTGACAGTGACATCACAGTGTCTAATAATGATGGAATAAATTCCACCATGTCATGTGTGCACCTACTGGATAGTTGACTCTGCTGTAACTTATGATTTCACAAAAGAAAGCAGACTATTAACTTTCCCTAGACGTTCCATAAAGCTGTCTTTTGGGGTGGGGTGGGGTGCCTTGCCTCTGAAACAGAAAGACAGATATTTGGGACCCACTTTCACTCATTGAACTAAGTTATGTAGCTTAGGATTCTGGAACTGCACTAAAAAAAAAAAAAAAACCAGACTTATTTTTACATATATGAGGGTTTGCTTGAATATATGTATGTGTGCCACTCATGTGCCTGGCACCCAGAGGCCAGAAAAGAGCATTGGATCCTCTAGAATTGCAGTTATAGATGGTTATGAACCACCAGATCTCTGCTGGGAGACAAACCCAGGTTCTTTGCAAGGTAAAGTGCTCTTTACTCCTAAGTCATCTCTTGAGCACTGTACTTTTAATTGTGTGTGTGTGTGTGTGTGTGTGTGTGTGTGTGTGTGTGTGTGTGTGTGTGTAGCTACATGCATGTGAATACAGATTCCCAAAGTGATCAGAGGCTCAGATCCCCTGGAGCTGAGGTCACAAGTGCTTATGCGTTGCCCAGAGTGGGTGCCAGGAATTGAATTCAGGTCCCCTGAAAGAGCAATAGGCAATCTTAACCTCTGAGCCGCCTCTCCAGCTTGAAAACTACATTGCAAACTAGATGCACACTATGACTCCTTGCCATCCTGGGCCATTTTTGCAGTCTGTATAGTCAGCCATGGAAACTCTGCTCAACACATTGGAAACGAGACCGTCTGCTTTGGATGAATGAGCGGACACTGGAGCTGAGACCCTGCAGCCACTCTCTTTCTTCTGCTGAGGCTGCAGTGTCATCAGATCCACGTTTGTGTTGGGCACGGCAATGCTCCCAGTGCAGTAGCGCTTGCGTTGTAGGGCCTGGTTCTTTCTGACCTGCACTAAACCCATGCATGGCTGTGCTTCGGTTGCCTGCTGTTAAAAGTGACAAAGTGGGCCATGCACAAAGAAAGACCGAGCTCTCTAGTTCTCAGGTAACCTTCTTCATCTCTTAAATTCACGTTACATCCCAGAGAACATCCCCACCCCACCCCACTCATCAAGTTACATCAGAACTGAACACATCCTCTTCCCCTGTGGCCTGGCAAGCCACTCCTGCCAGGGGAAAGTGATCAAAAAGCAGGTAACAGAGTCCATGTCAGAGACAACCTCTCCTCCTTTACTAGAGGACCCACATGAAGCCTGATCTGCCCATCGGCTACATCTGTGTAGGGACCTAGGCCCTGTCCATGCATGGTCCTCAGTTGGTGCTTCAGTCTCTACGAGCCCCTTTGGGACCTGATTAGTTGGCTCTGTTGGTCTTCTGGAGCTCCTGTCCCCTCCAGGTCCTTCTCCCCACCCCTCCCCCCACTTTTCCACAAGACTGTGCTTTGCCCAATGTCTGGCTGTGAGTCTCAGCATCCGTTTGGAACTGGGCAGCAGCCTTCTTATTCTACCCTGAGAGGACAGGACCACCTTGGGCAAACTGTGCCTAGGCCAGGTTTTTTGTTTTTGTTATGTTTTCTTGTTCAGAATTCAAGATGGGCTTTATTAGTACATTCTAGGGACCAAACATAACGGAATTGGAATATTTATCTATTGCCAAATAGATAACTAATGATTACAACTAGTTTTTTGCCTTGGCTTGATAAATGGAAATGTTCTTGTCATCATGACAGTTACTGAGAAATGCTGATTTAAAACTTGCTAAGTGCTTGGAAGAACTTAACTCTGACATTGTTTTTTGTTTTTGTTTTTGTTTTTTGAGACAGGGTTTCTCTGTATAGTCTTGCCTGTTCTGATCTCGCTTTGTGGACCAGGCTGGCCTCAAACTCGAACCAATCCACCTGAGTGCTGAGATTAAAGGCATATGCCACCACATGTCTCTCCCGCCCTCCCCCCCCCCCCCCAGCTAATTCTGACATTGTTATCGTTAGTTGCACTTACTGGGCCACGAAATCCTGGAGGGCCAATGTCTCCTTTCCATCCCTAAATTGAAAGAGAGTAACAGATGAGTATGCAAGCCCAAAGTAGCATAGTCAACCCCTCCCCCAAAAAACAAAACAAACAAAATAAGAACAACAACAAACCAACCAATCAACAAACAAAAAAAGCAAAGTTGGACAATAAACCAGATTACAGGGTTTGTAACTGCCTTTAAGTCAGCTTCCTGGAGAGCCCCAGTTTTCCTCCATGGCCCCTCCATCCTATGGTCATGTGCTTTTCATGTCCACATTCTCAAACAGATTGTGGTTGTAGGATAGCCAGGTCAGGGTTGTAGTTAATACCCAGTCTACCCAACCTCCTTTTGATTCAAAATGGCAATCCAGAATTCTCCCAGGACTGATTATTGAAAGACAAACTTCGAATCTGAATATATATCTTTGCGCCTGTGAATTATCAGTGAATATCTGCAGCATATCAGAAGCTGGTAGTATGGAGTAAAGTACACAACTAGTTGACTGTGACCTTTCAGGGACTCATGACCCAGGCTGAGGTTCCAGGGTCCACATCTACACTTGACTTCAGATGATCAGATAGATTTCTGCTATTGTGGGTCTTTTCTGATAGGCTTCTCATAGGGAACAGTACCTCATTGGAGAGTCCTGAGCCAGCTGGCCTCAGCTTCAACTAACAACTAAGATTATTTTTTCCTGGCTTCTGTTACTATTTTTCTATCAAGCATTCAGAAAAAGTGATTTAAAAAAGATTACAAAGATCTTTTACTTCTTTTCAAACTATTTTATTTATTTTTTTGGGTTTTTGAGACAGTTTCTCTGTGTGGCCTTGGCTGTCCTGGACTCACTTTGTAGACCAGACTGGCCTCGAACTCACAATGATCCACTTGCCTCTGTCTCCCAAGTGCTGGGATTAAAGGCGTGTGTCACCATTCAATTACCAACAAAATAAGTTTATATTCTTCCATGGAGAAATCTCCAAGCTTGCTTTACAAATGCACAGGCGTGACTGTGATAACAAGCCCCATTAGAGGGAGAGGCAGAGGAAAAGACCTGAGGGGAGGAGTGTTTTTCCACAGGACTGACAGAGTGTTTGGTCACTGTGAATCATTCTTACTTCACTTATTTATCAGGCCATCACTGAAAACTGAGACCATTTCATCTGATGATCCTTTTGGATCCCTGGCCAATGGCCAAGTCATAGTTTTTAATCTCAATACTTTGTTAACAGAAACATGATGATGATGATGATGATGATAATGCAATACACATGAGGAGGCAAGATGGTTCACTGGGTAAAGGTGCTTGCCACCAAGACTGATTAGCCAACTTTGATTCCTTAAAACCACATGGTAGAAGAGAGAAGCAACTCCCACAAGCTGTCCTTTGACCGGTACAAGTGTGCTCTGGCTCATGTTCCTTCCCCCAATAAATAAGCAAAAGTGAAATGCAAAAATGGTACAACAACAAAAATGTAAAGGAAATTGAAATTTAGACAGATAAACAGACTGGAAGGGGTCTGTGAAGCACATGTGTGAGACCTTGGATCATGCTTGATCATGTCAAGTCATGGGAGGAGGAAGCGCCATTGCAAGATGGCGAGGAAGGAAGAACATCTGGAGAGGCCTGCCGTGTGACAGGTAGTCCACAACAGACAACCTTCCTGCCTGTGAAACCGGACTCACACTCACTTTCCAGGAGTGACTTTGGGATCAAGAAGGACTATCTGAGCAGCATTCAGCTGGGCTCATGACATGCATGGTTAGTAACACTGACAGCTTTCGTTCTATTTGGAAATCTCAGAAGACACACAAGAAAAATTTACCACAATTCAGTATCGACTCATGTATTTTTATAATGTCTGATGTTGCAATTCCTTGCTCCTGGGAAGGTAGGCAATGCCTAATCAGTTGGAAAAGGCTGAAGATAGGATATTACCTTTATGCCAGTTTCACCCATTAACCCTGGAATTCCCCTGCTGCCCTTGGCTCCCTATAGAAAACAAAAGGACAACAGGTCATAAAACACAAGTCAATTGTGCCTATATGAAGAACTTACTTAATTCTTACATATTTAAAATTTATTTTCACAATCAATATATAATAGCTGTACAAACATTTGGTATACAATGTGATGTTTCAAGATCTATATAATCACATTGTATCCATTGGGTGTATTAATTAGGCCAGGAAACTAGCATATCTACCCCCTCAATAGTCTATCATGTCATTATAGTGTTACAAATCATTTTAGCTATTTTCAAGTAGACAATACACCATTGCTGATTACTGTTACCTTACTGTGAGACTGTGCCTGGAAGTCAATGTAACACCTGCACTCACTGACTAATCTTCCTGTCCCTCCAGCTCACCATACCTCCCAGCCTCTGGCATCTACTGTGCTTCTGAGATCAGCCTCTGTGGATGCCATGCCTGAGAAGATCACACAGTATTGGTCTTGCTCTGTTGAGTGTGTTCAGCTGGCTTCCTATGGGTCTACAGAACCAAGTGTAGTCTTTAAAAGCTCAAACCACCTGATGACTCTCACGTAACTGTCAATCACTATCAACAGACATGCATACCTTAGTGCCGGGGAAGCCAGGAGCACCATCTTTTCCAGGTTTTCCCTAAAACAGAACACTTAAGTTAACAGACATATTAACTTTAGTAAACATAGATAGCATCCATGGTACACCAGGCAAGAGACCATCATGAAGGTCCTTCACAGTTGGATTTTATAAGGCAAGACTCCTAGTGACTGAACAGCAAGGGGCTGGCATCACCTACAAGGGAAGAGGCCAGCCATGTAGGGTGAGTGATTAGAACCAGAAGGAGGGAGAGGAGACGCTAATGCGCCTTGAGTGGAGTTTGTGTCCCATTCTTGATCCTGGAAGGAGAATTGGGGAAGCATCAAGCAGACAGGAAATAAGGAATTTATAAAGAAGGAGTGCTTACAATTTACTGGTTTGAACTGTCATTTCTTAAACCCTAAGTAAATATTTAAACACACATGTGGCTAGATGTCTATGAGGCATATTGTGGTGCCTATGCAGAGATGGCTTTCAAGTGAAGTATTATGCATGGTACGGGCCCTTTGTGATAGAATTAAAAATCAGACAATCATTTGAGACATTTTTCCTCCATCATCCTCACTCCACTTTCTCCTCCTCAACACATGCTTTTCAGAATCTTCACAGGCTATGTCTGTCTCAGTCTTCCAGAATGGAGCGGAGTGGGGGAAGTGGCCCCCTACCACTTCTCTGTTGCCAGAACCCTTTCCAGACACACAGAACCTCTTTTTCCTTTGGGAACTGTTCTGTCATCACTCTGGCTGGTTCTGATATGTCACATACAGGATCCCCTGTCTAGCCTAATCATGGACCTTTCCCCTGTGATCATAGCAAGACATATGAGCAAGCTAGATGAATCTGATGGAATCGCTGGAGTTTTCTATAGCTGTGTGTGTGTGTGTGCCTGTGTGTGTTTGTATGTGCATGTGTGTGTGAGTGAGTGTGTGTATGTGCATGTATATGCGTGTGTGTGCACGTGTATGTGTGTATGTGTATGCATGTGCATATGTGTGTGCGCATGTGTGTGAGTGTGTGTGCGTGTGTATGAGTGTGTATCTGTGTGTAGAAAGTCATCATTTGCTGGACAGAAATGGCGTGGTACCCAGAGAGGAGTGGAAGTGAGGCAGAGACAGCCCTGTCCCAGGTTTCAGGTTTTGAAGTCCCTGGGGGCATTCTTTAGTATTGAACTTTCCAGATACTTGGGGAAAAATCCACCTACCAAAACTTAAATGAGAGCTAGTTGGAACATCTCATTCTGTAACCCAAAGAGTCCCAAGCTTTGCCTTCTTTGGACGCCATGTGGTGTTGAATTACTGCCTTACCCGAGGACCAGGCTCTCCAGGAACACCCTTTTCTGATCCATAGGAGTCTCCAGGTGGTCCCTGTACGGTTAGAGTTATGAAATGCATTAGAAATGACTGTTTTTCATTGATTAATAAAATAATTGTGTCTTTTATTGGACATACTAAATTTTTTATTATAAAAATTAGTTTTAAGTAGATATTTAAAAACAAGCGAAACAGGTAAACTAGATATTTTAAGATACTGCAGAGATTTCACCTAGAAATAGCTGTAAGGTAATTCTAAAATATCCCTAGGCTTTGTGTTTAAACTAATATCAATATTTAAAGGTTGAGCATTCATCAAAATATGGATGATTATACTAATTGGACTCAGTGGATTATTAATAAAGAATAAGGCATGAAGGTGGTTGGGGGCATGTTCAGAGGAGTGGAAGGAGTAGAGAGGGAAGTCATGGGTGGATATAACCAAGATACATCTTACACGTGTAGAAAATTGTCAAAGAATAAAAATAATCTTTTTTTTTTTCATGAGACAGGGTTTCTCTGTGTAGCCTTGGCTGTTCTGGGTTCACTTTTTAGACCAGACTAGCCTTGATCTCACAGAGATATGCCTGCCTCTGCCTCCCCAAGTGTTGAGATTATAGGCGCGTGCCACTGTGCTCAGCAAATAAAAATAATCTTAGCCATATGTATGAAGGAAGGTTCTGTTTTATGTGTCACAAAGTGACTTAAATGACGTACCGGGCGTCCAGGAAGTCCAGGTTCACCCATCTCTCCTTGATCTCCTTTCTCTCCCTTGAGTTCCTGTTATTAAAAGTTCAAGGTCACTACCACAAGCCAACCAAAGAAAATTAGGCCGTTGCATCTGGAAATATCCTCTGTCCAGTGAAACTAGGTCTGAAGACCAGTATTGGCTGCACGACAGCAGCCAGCAGCCAGCAGCTCTTCTTGTTTCTTATCTTTCACACTTTATACATGAGCTCACATTAATGCTATTGCACCTTTAAAAGAAAAAGTATCCTTTGTGTATCCTCAGTAGAAATATTCTGGGGACTGGAGAGATTTCTCAGCGCTTAAGAGCACTGGCTGCGCTTCCAGAGGTCCTGAGTGCAATTCCCAGTAACCACATGGTGGCTCACAACCATCTATGATGTGATCTGATGCCCTCTTCTGGCCTGCAGGTGTACATGTAGACAAAGCACTGTATACATAATAAATAAATAAATAAATAAATCTAAAAAAGAAAAGAAAACAAATCAAGGGTGATCACAATTTAAAAAACAAAAGAAATTTTCTGTTAGTTAGTGTTACACCTGCCAGCCAGTAAAGGTGTAAGCTCAGTGTTCTTCTAAACACTGTTTCTAATCATCCACTATAGTACATTAAAGTAGATAACACAGGAAAATGAGACATCACATGGTATTTGGTAAAGTTCAGACTTCTAAACTCCTTTAAGGTCAACATATAGTTATGATTATTGATGATTTTAAAAACATTTTGTGACCTTTGGTGAAGGTGTGTTATGTCCTTAATTAAAATGCTCCTTTGTTCTTGGGAGGTAGCTCTGGAGAGGACCTGGGTTCTGGATCCAACTCTAGCATCCCCACCCCAAGGATCAGACAAGTAATCTGTCAGCATGTAGCCAATCCTTAAACAACAGCACTGAGCTGGGAACTAACCTTAAACCCAGGCATATACGTAATGAGAAGATCAAGAACATTCGGTAATCTACTTGGTAGTCTGCTTCTTGCCCTCCAAGTGCAAGGGTTGCTCTTTACTTGCTCTTCCATGTACCTTCTGTCGTGCCATTGGTGCCACTGATGTACTAGATGGTTCTAGGTGTTAAAGAACGGCATTGGGTGTTTGAAGCACTCCAAAAGGTAGCTTCTTAATCTATGCATCTTTGGAGGTTTGAAGAAATCTGATCCCTTGGAAAAGGAACTGTTGGGAAACTCTGTACCTGGATGTATATGTTTTAGCAATAAACCATGGACTGAGATCCCAGCACTCGGGAGGCAGAGGCAGGTGGATCTCTATGAGTTCGAGGCCAGCCTGGTATGCAGAATGAGTTCTAGGACAGCCAGAGATGCATAGAGAAACCCTGTCTTGAAAAACCAAAACCGAAACAAACAAACAAAAATGTCCTTTGGATCAAATTACATACCGAACCAGCTTTCTATTATAAAGCATTCATTTCTATTATGGCAATTCATTTCCAAATCATTGCACTTTTTATTGGAATAATACTTTTCTGTTCAAATGCCATCATGATGAATTGACTCGGTGTGACCCATTATCCTATTTAATTGATCAACTTCCCCTCTGTCTCCCGATGTCTGTCTTTTTTTGAGGACACTAGTTTTTTCCAACTTAACTTTTACCCCAGGCCAAATGTTTTAGATGTAGATTCTGTAAATGTAAACATGTATCTTTTTAAAAAAAATAAGAAAATGATGCTTTAGGCTTCATTAATTTACTTTTTGCTGATGGCCTCTGAAGAATTCAGTTGTTTTCATTTTTTTCCAGTCTTAAAGTTATTTTTCTCATATTAAATTTCATCATGCTTTTTCTGAACCTCTTTTGATTTTGTTCTGGTCATTTATACTATGAACAGGTAGATGGAGGTTATAGGGCATATTCTTAGTATAAAGATGGTATTCTAAGATTGGCAGTGGTGATGGTTGCCCAACTCAGTGAACGTTGAAAAGCCAATGAGTTGATAATAAATGAGTGAATATTATGGCCTGTATGTTACACTATGAGCATTGTTAAAGACTAGTTATAATTAAAATACGTGAGGTATACTTTTAAAAAGCATATTTTTATATTTAAATCATGTCTCAACTAAACTGTTACCTGAAGCAATTAAATGTAATTTTCAAAGAGAAAAGGGATTTGAGAGTTTGGTTAATTCGATACCATCTGAATTCTTTATGTCCCTTCCCGGGTTCTTCTTGTGCAGGCTAGGGGTGTGCTAGTTTAATGGTCCTGTGAAGTCATTTCCTGAGCATTCAGTTCAGCTCCATATCCTGGGCCTCTTAGTCTTCTCAGCATAGGAACAAAAAGCAATCAGTGGTATCATTAAGAATGAGATGCTGTCGACTCTGCCTGCATGCAAGCTTGCCCTTTGTTAGCACATTTTCCCCGGTGGCTTGTTTGCCACATTTGAAGCCATCTCCATAAGGAGGATGCTCATCATCCTTTTTGAGGTAGGCTGGGTATTGCCAGGAGTTAACCTGTCTCATTGTCAATGAATCTTTAAAAGAATAAAAACACCTTAAATGCCATATTCTGCATTTTTGAAGTTTTTTAAGGCCTTATCTCTTTTGCCTTATCTTTCTATAGAATCATATCTATCTGTTGCACCTAAGATGTATATTCTTGTGATAAAAATTGAAGACCAGATAGTTTAGTTTTACAATTAAGCTTAGTTATTTAGTGATTAAGATGCTTTTAGGCCTAGATAGATGTTTTAAGTTGATAATGATGAGATATGATAGATAGATATGGTGTATATTCTGATGTACATTCAGAATTTTAGATGCACCAAGATAGGAAAGATGTTTTCTTCAAGGCTTCCAAATACAAATAGCCAGAACACTAAGAATGTAACATTTATTTAATTCCTGATTGTTTCATGGTTCTTCTTGCTATACATAGTTTATTGTATATATGTGTAATAATATAAGTGTATATGTAAAAAATAAAAAATTAATAAAAAAGAAAACAAAACAAAAATCAAATAGAACCCAGGGGAAGAAAGCATGAGATGCTACAGAACAGATATGAAATGGAGAGATTTATTTGGAGGAGGGAAAAGGGAGAGGAGTTGGGGCCTGAGTGGGCCAAGAGAGGACAGAGAAAGAGAGAGAGAGAGAGAGACAGACAGAGACAGACAGACAGAGACAGACGGACAGACAGACTTCGAGAGACAGAAGGGGAAGAAGGGGTGCTTCTAGGGAGGAGAGAGAGAAGGGAGAAGCTGAGGGAGAGTGAGCGGAAGGGAGAGAGAGAGAGAAGAGCGAGAGAGCGAGAGAGAGGAGTGAGAGAGGGAGAGAGAGAGGGAGAGAGGAGAGGAGAGAGAAGGAGAGAGAGGAGAGAGGGAGATGAGGAGAGAGAGAGAGAGAGAGAGAGAGAGAGAGAGAGAGAGAGAGAGAGAGAGAGAGAGAGAGAGAGAGAGAATGAGAAAAGGCAGGTTGGTCCTTTTATAGTCTGGCACACACCTAGTGGCAGCAAGTGATGACATCGATGGCTTGTGAACTAACAGTCAAGTGTCCAAAATGACATGGGGTAGTGTCATTGGTGAAGACTGGGTGTGTTTTGAGGTTACAATGGCCCTGTGAAGGGTCCCTTTTAGAAGGTAGTAGTCCTCTACCCTGTCTACAGGCCATTGCCATCCTATTGGACAAAAGCCACACATACTGTGTAAGGGACAATGAGGGAACAGGAAAGAAATGTGAACAAAATCAGGCCTGTGCCTTGGAGTCACATGTCTCAGCTTCCTCATTTAACCTTCCCATCCTTCATCACGAAGGATACAGTAGGAGTTAAAACTAGATGTTCAGGCTGGCCAGGAGTGGGGAGCTGGGCTGAACAGGGCTCATGATGGAGCGTGGAAAAGAGAGGAAGGAATCACCAAGATGTCTTCCCAGAAACAAAGGTACACCTGTAATCATGAAACGGCAGCCTTACCGATTTGTTGTATGGGAGGCGGGTCAGTGTATAAACCACTGTTCCGGGCAGCCCAGGAGGCCCTGGTAATCCTTTCACACCCTAAGGACAAGGACAGCAGAGAACGAGAGCCACTCAGCACCAGCACATCAGCGGTACTCTCTCAAAGATGCACCAAAACAGCGAAAGAAAGCCCTCATTTCTGCGTGGCCAGTGAGTAAGCGAGAGGCAAGCGCACCGAGGTGCTTGCGTCCTCTGACCCGTCAACACATACTGTCAGATGCCAGTTACCTTTTCTCCCTCTTCTCCTATCATCCCATCACCCATCTGGCCCTGTAAGAAAACATGAAATGCCATGGTTAGCTCTCAGGAAGTCCGTATGTCTAGAAATGTCTGGAAGTTTGAGAGAAGCCAGCATTCATCAGGACCGTGTGAGATGTCCCCCAAAGGAGTCATTTCTTTCGCCTCTGGCGGAAGAGGACATATGGCTCCATGTACCTGTGGTTGCTTATCAGAACCCATGTCCCAGGCTTCCTCAGCTCCCTACTTACATGTACCTGTTATATATTTCAAACCCCCTACAGTAGTATCCTGGCCCCTCTTACCACCTCAGGTCTCTCTCCTCCTAGATAACTGTTTGTGTTCTCTACAAAGGCAAAATGTCCTATCTGCTCCCCCAACCACACACACACACACACACACACACACACACACACACACACACACCTTGCCCGAGCCAACTCCTGCTTTCTTACTATTTCCACTTCTCTCCCTTCCTCTCCCCTCTTTGGACTCTGGTCATGTCTAGCCTGCCGCCTTTTTTCTCTGTTCTTGACTATTCCAAATGCTGTGGATACATTTTCCCCCTTCTTATTCAAAATAAAAGCCTTTTGCCTAATAATGGAGGAGTCTTTTTTGGCAGTTTTCTTCCTGCATCCCCTCACATTCAGTCATTCTGTTTGAAAAATATGAATAACTGAACTCATTAAAGTTCCAGTCTTTCATCTTACTCTTGAAATTAATAGTTATATTACTATTTTTATAGAAGAACAGCAATATGTTTCTTTTAAAGGTGAGGGTTTAGGGGCACAGGAAATAGGAGACTCACTGCATATAATGGATGGCACAAATGTTGGGATAGGGGCTGGAATCCAGCACAGGGAGTTTTTCTGGCTAAGCCACTGTCTGGTTTTGATTCTATTGGCTGGCTACTTCCTGGTTAGCCCTTAACTTTCTGGCTACCCAATTTCCTTTCCTGGCTGCTTCACTTCCTGATGTCCTACTTTTGTCATGCTAAAAATAATAGGGACGAGTAACCGGAATTCAAAGTTCTGAAGTTCAAGTCAGAAAGCCAAGAGTGGAATGCAAGCCATGCAGTGTCACTAGTAATTTAGTGATATGGAGGCCACGTGAGGTGAATACTGTTCACTCATCAACCATGGCTGTGTTGAATGCTCTTTGAACGTCCATCACAGCTAATGAGAACATCTAAAGCCAACTGTGAAGTATTAAGACGTGAGCTCTCTGGATAGGTCACCCTCCTCACATGGTCTCGGCATTTTCTCGGGACGCTGCTGGGAATCCTTTACACAGGGGCTGAAAAATGGCTCCATGGGTAAAGGTCCCCTCTGACAGGCCTGACAGGCCTGATAATCAGTTCCATGGCCAGACCTACATGCTGGAAGGAGAGAACTGAGTCCTTTAAGCTGCCCTTCTGTCCTTCACACACGTGCCTTGTCCTACCTTGTCCTACTTATAAATAAATTTAGGGAGAAAAAACATGGAAAGGAAAGGGAAGCCCTTGACACCCCTGGACACTGGAGTGCTCACCGTCTAGATATGTAAGGAATAAGTTTCTACCCACTTTGTAGCAATTTACAACAACTGAAAATGGATGGTAGCATTGCTAACCCATTATTTCAACGGGTATTTTTTTTTTTTTATGAAATTCTCTCAAGGCAGCTAATTCTTGTTTTTATAGTAAAGACTCTATGCAACAGTATTATAAATGTGGTCCAATGTCTTAATCTTACCAATTAACACTCTCAAGAAACATGGGGAAAACCTTATGAAATGTTCAGAATTGTGCAAAAGCAGGACTTTTCACGTTACAGGCTTTTCTAAGAAAACAGCTTAAGGTTGCCATGTGCCAGTCTGCATGTACAGTGTACATAAAATAACAAATTTTATGTGGACATTTCCTAGTTTAGAATATGCCATTTCTGCTTTAAAGACTCTTTCGGCAACAGCTTAGTGCAAGTTTGAGTTAACAAACTTTGGAGATGTGTTTTTAGTCATTATTTACCTGGGACTTCATTGCTATCAAAAGTTTCTGCTGAATTGCAGCTTTCCTTTTTAAGTTTATTTTTAAGTTAGCATACGGAGTAACATCGCTTTGTGGGATTTCCGTACACGTTTTTCCCTGCGTGGGTCTGCCCCTCCCCCTGACCCGTGCTCCTTCCCCTAACTGTAACCTTGCTGCTGTGCCCTTGAGTGTGTGGCTGTTTGCAGAGGTGCTTAACCTTGCTTGTAACCCCTGGGCACGTCTCTGGGAGGACTTTCTGGAGTAGGTAGTTGGGCGAGAAGACCCCGCCTGAGTGTGGGCAGTGCCATTCCATGGGCTGGGACCCCAGACTGAACAGAAAGGGGGAAGATCCGAGCATTCCTGTTCACTGGGCTCTCCTTCCTGCTGACAGGTACAGCATGACCAGCGTCCCTGCTGCCGTGACCTCCCACTTGATGTACTGTACCCGCAAATAAGCCCTTCGTTCCTCACATTGCTTTTGTCACAACGATACGAAAAACAACTGCTACCTTCTCTGTCCCATCAGTGTAGAAACTTGCAGGGGAAGTAGCCTTAGCTACCACTCACGTGATCTGAACCTATAAGAGGGAGGGGGAGGGGAGGGACAGAGAGATCGCTAGTGGGCATCTAACAATGAAGTAGTAGACGCGAAAGCACTTTGGGACGTCAGGTCATTAAACACTGTGCTTAGTAATATTTCCTTGGTGAAATCATTTCCTTCCTTAAGCTACAACTTGATTTTTTGAATAGAAACACTTAAACTACCCAGATTAAAGACTACCACGAAATCGCTTTTCATTTATTCAGTCACATATGATCACGTGGATTTTGCAAAGCAGCCCACTACAAGAATTGATGGGCTAAAGTAGGGTCACCAGAAATGGAATCCTCTACATTAGAAACCCTTGCTTTTTCCCAGTGCTCTGGGTCAGGGATTAAGTCACGGCTGGTCCTGTGCCCTTTCCTGTGACCCCAGGGAGGTACCCACAGTGGTCCGCTAGGCGTTTGGACTGGCTAGGGTGCTCTCAGTACTACAAAGTAGGAACTTAGACTTACTTTTGGTCCTCTGGGTCCCATAGCTCCTGGAAAGCCCTAGAAAAGTCATAAATAAAAGTTACAGCAGGAATCTCCCCCAGGCAGAGAAGTCTCTAAACACTTTGCTATCACCAATATATACATTTAGGGTGCGTAGCAGCAGTGACTTCATACTCACATAAAGTCCCGGAGGACCCGGTGGACCAGCAGGCCCTGGGAAACCTGGGGGGCCTGGAAAACCCTTGAAGAGAAGAGTGAATTTAATGTAGTCATCAATTAATGACAAAGCCCATTAGTTAGACATAGTGATATTTAAGGAAATCACATGAGTGTACCTCCTCCCCTCCGAGTGACTGCAACCACCTACAGTGAATTTCAAACATATTGCTGTGGACAACAGATGCCTGGCACATCCCATGCTACTGCATACAGGAGTGTGGTCAGTGATGCTTCTTGATTTGGGCAGTGCTCAGGGTTTTTTTTCTTCTTTGCCTGTCTTTCCCTCCCTTCCTGTATTTGGACAGTTGTGTTTTTCCTCTTCTTTTAAGGCTGTTTCCACCTGCAGCTCTCCTGCCTAGTTTTCCTTCTATCTGTGTGAATGACTGTTTCCCTCTCTTATCTCTGTGGCTGACCCTCTCTGAATGCCGACATTGGAGCTCTGAGCTCCTTCTCAGTGTACCCAAGATTGGGGTCTTCCTTCTGGGTTCATATTCTGTCCCCCTTTTCTGCATTATCGATCTCTTTGGTATTCATTACGTTGTAACACGGGGTACAGTCATTGACTGTTGGGTTTTTCTGTCTACCCATTAGAACGTAGATTCCAAAGGGACAAGAAGTTTTAGAACTGGTTTTTGGCTCATCTGGGCCCTGGAGCCGAGAGTTAATCCTGCTGCATAACTTATACATAATTGCATAACTGGCATCTAAGAAACCTTCCCTATAGAAATGCATTACACTGTCTTCTTCAGCGCCTGTGTAGTAAATAGTGCACGGATGACCCTGACGGAGATATCCACAGCTCTCCTTTCTGCACAATTGGTTCCTAAGCAAAGGATCCAGAGCGATCCCTTGTCATGCCTCTCTCAGAAGCATATCCCAGCCCCTAGCCACATTCCTGTGACTGGTCAGCTCCAAGTCCATCGTCACAGCTTACCACAGTTGGCCTGGCTCACTGTTATGAGCACACCCAGGGTTTCAACTTAAACTCCAATTTACTGAAGCAAATATCCAGTCTCGTCTCAGAAATTTCCACATCTAATTCTGAACTAAGTTAAGTTACTTTTGGTTCATCAGCCTGAAATGTAGCAATTACAGTATATATCCACCTAAGGGGCCTTGTGGATCACAAAGTATACACAAGCCCTGAATAGCCTGTCCCATTGGGTCTGTTGTGGAATACCTCCAGGCTAGCTCCAGATGAACCAGTGAAGCAAACTATTCATTGTTCAAGAGAAGGGAGCTACATGTCAATAAAACTTAAAAAGAAAATGCTCTGTAAATATTGAAACCAGAGTGTTCTTTACACTGCAGTTTTAGGTGATAGTCAGTGCATGATATGAACCCATCCTTGATTTCAGCCAGTACAGAGAAATGGGAGTCTTCCCTGAATACTCTTACATTTAGGGACCGAGTGACAGAGACTTAAGACATTAAAAGACATACACAGTATCATTTTTGCATATCAGCATATTGCTTCTCCTAATGAGGTCAATTCTAGAAAGACATATGAGGTGGGTATTGTAGATTAGGAGAGAAGAGAAGAAAGAGGGAGGTAGGAAGGAAGGAAGGAGGGGAGGAGGGAAGGAATGAGGGAGGAAGGGCTAAATAGAGATAGACAGAGAAACAATATGAATATGAACGACAGCACCTTCTAGAAGTGTCATACCTGGAAGCCTGGGTGCCCTGGAGGCCCAGGGTCACCTTTCCCACTGAAGTCCCTGTCTTCTCCTTGAGCAGGCTCACCCTTGAAGACAGAGGCAGTCATCAACTCCAATCAACTTTGTATTTAAAAAAAAACCCCATAAATACTTACTGAAGGCTTTACCTCTTCAAGACGAGAGTGTATGGGAGGCACACACTTAGAGAAGTGTGTTAAAATTTTACAGTTATTCTATTTTGAAGAACTCAAAAAGCTTAATAAAATGTGTTGCCCTATATCAATTGTACATAATGGTGAGTTTCATTTCGACATTCATGCACTTGTCTCTATAATGCAAATTGGTCATATCCGCTCCTCACTAGCCCATCCCTCTCACACTCCTGATGATTATAGACACCCACACACACACTTTCACATCTCTCTTCTCCGTGTGTGTGTGTGTGTGTGTGTGTGTGTGTGTGTGTGTGTGTGTGGTGTGTGTAGCCAGTGAGTTGACCTAATAATGACTGAGAGACTAGTTATGGGAGCATGGACAAATTACCAGTGCTTGTGCCACCAAGGAAAATGTTTCTCCTTCCTTAGCAACCTCAGTTGCTCACAGATCCTCAGGCAGGGGCAGGGCTTCACAAGCCCCTCTTCCCACTTTTGTACTTTTTTTTTTAACTGACAACTTACTGTGGTAGGAGGGGAAGATTAGGGATAACAAGTCATTTCCTACATTTCCTTAGATATTGGTAGCAAGTTCCGACCTAGAACATGGAGTCTGGAACAGGAGGTCAGTTCCCTTCTCCTAGATCCTCCTTCCCTAAAAGATGACGTAATTGACCCAAAGACCACTCCGTCTATGACAAAGCGAGAGGAATTGCTCAATAGGAGAAAAGTACCATGTTGTAATTCCTGTGGTATCTGAATTATTAGTACCAAGACCTTGTTAATGAGACCTGTTTGTAATAGTTTATATTTCATTAGTTAACTGAAGTCCTTGTTAAACACATGCTTAGAGACCTTCAATAACAGTAGTGGACAATTGGCTCACCTTCTGTCCTTTCAGACCATCAGGACCCTAGGAAAGAAGCAGCGTATTAACCATTAGAGTCCAAGGAAGCCCGTGCCCTTGGCCTTGTCCCCATTCTCGTATTTTGCTTCCTAACCATACTTTGTCACTGGCTTTCAACACGCTCAGCTCTCTGATTTTCAACAGGCCAACAGTTTCTTCTTCATCTTCTGCCTCTATCTGTCACAGCCAGTCTCTCTTTCATCTTGCCTGCAAATTTACTGAAGTCCATCTTCCCCCAAAGTGCCCAGACTACACTCTTCCTGGACTTCTCTCTGCCATTAGGGCCTTTTCTCATTTCTCGACTCATCCCCCTTGACTTAGAAGTTGTATACTAGAGAGAAGCCTGATCTCTGAAACTCTGTTCTCTTTGCTCTCACCCGGGGATGCTGGTGACTTGTCCTCACACTCTCCCCCAGACAATCTGCTTATTATACGTCTTTATGTGGATACATCAAAAGCAAAGCAAAGCCTTTATGCCTAAACTTGATTTTAATATTCTTAAGGCCTAAACTTGACCTTATGATTCATTCTTCCTTCCTTCCTCTTCCCTTTCTTTCTCTCCCTGCCCATCTCTCTTTCTTCAGTGTCAGATAATATCCCAGCCTTCCCAATGTCATGAGAGCCTTGTGTGCACAGCACATGGAATGGACACCTTTTATTTATGATTCGTGTCTGTGATGCGGAGTTAGGGATGTGAACTTACTGGCAGTCCTGTGTAGCCTGGTGTCCCTGGAATGCCTGGGAATCCTTGCTCACCCTAGAAGACATGGTAGGTTTGTCCAAATTGTTAGTTGTACCAGAACAGCCCATAGCTATCCCTGTGTCTCACCTCCAACCCTGTGGGGACAAATCTAGGCAAACCAATTCAAATTCCTGATGGCTACTGGTTGAAAGGCTGAGGGCCAGAAACCATTATCTTAATTGAGAATAAGATCAGGGTCTACTGCTTCTCAAATTGTGCATAAAGGGCAGCCTAATTGTGCCAGGAGCTTTTTAATTGCTGCTTCATGGAACTTTAGTAACTAGTTCACTCCCGACCACTGTGCTCAGGGAGACAGTGGCTCAGTTAGAACAAAAAGCAGGAGAGTGAGCCCTGCAAAGCTCAAACTTCCATTCCAGACACTAACTTTGCCCCCAAGGCTTTAGTCTCTGATTGATATCTACAACCTCTGATGGGAGTAAGAAGCTGAGCCTCTGTGGGAGCTGATTGGAAAACTCCTTTAAGACCATGCGTAAGGAGAGAGGAAGTAATTCCCATGCAAAATGCTGTTTCCTAAAGTTGACTTCCATCTCACTGTACTTAACCTTGACTTTTTCATTCAGCAACACTCTCATTAATCATCTCTGCAAGCATGACCTACCTTAGAACCATTGCATCCTGGTAAACCAGCTAGCCCATGAGGCCCAGGGTAGCCTGGCATGCCCTAGAATGAGAGCAAGACTCACTGATAAAGACGGAGAAAGCATCGCAAGACCTGAACCCTACAAGAGTCAGGACTCAAGGGAAATGATGGGCGAGTTTAAACAGCTATTAGCTAGAAGTAGCTGCTTAAATGCTTACATACCAAAGTTCAATTGTAGACTTTAGGCATAATTTAAATATCATAGCAGACAAAATATGTTAGCTAAGATAAAGACTGGTGGATAAGACGTGAATGTTTTAGATAAAACAAATGTATAGAAAGCAGAAAATGGAATTACATGACATGCTGTTCCAAGCAAGAGACTAAGGGTGGGACTAGGAAGAGACATAGACAGAGGGGAACTACGTTATTGCTCTATGCTACAAACAGGGCACCTGTTGTTCTGTTGCCTCTACTCAGTTCTGCTCAGAAGTCACACAAATCCACACTCTGCCATGATTAGCCCTAGGGTACAGTTTCTTCTTATAAAGAGCATGTCAGAACTGTTTCCTTGTGTGACTGTCCTAATGTCTTTAATAGGATAAACATGTCAGCGAGAGTACACACATACATACCACACATACGTACAGACATATACAATGTACACACACACACACACACACACACACACACACACACACACTTCTCATTACTTACTGGAAGTCCAGGAGGACCTGAAAATCCTGGTAATCCAGTTATTCCCTAATTGTAAGTAAAAGAAGAAGGGGTAGAGAGAAAAACAGTTAAAAATGTTCATCTTATAAACATAAAACTTTTGCTATTTCAGTAATCGTTTTTTGCAACTATGTTTTGAGTATATAAAAAACGATTACAAAACAAAAAGTCTTCAAAAATCTTTGTACATCTTGCCTTTATACAACTTTTTAAATTTTGGTTTTGTTTTGTGAGAGTCAGCCTTGCAATGTATGTAGCCTAGGCTGGTGTCACATGCACCATGTGCATACCCTAGGCTGGCTTGCAGCTTATGACTTTTCTGTCTCTACCTTCCATTCATAGAACTGCGGTGTGCGCACGTGCGCGCGCGCGTGTGTGTGCATGTGTATGTATTTGTCTGTCTTTGTGTGTGTGTGCTCATGTGTGTGGTGTTTGTGATATATATGCCACAAAATACTAGCAGAGGTCAGTGGAGAACTTTTAGCGAGTTTGTTCAATTTCTTCCCCTTGTTGGGGCAGGGCCTCTCTTAATATTTCTGCCATGCTGCACACTCCAGGCTAGCCAGCCCTCTATCCTAGCTCCACCTCCTATCTGGATATATGAGTGCTAGGATTGTGCACTCCTGAGTCTAGCATCTTAGAAAATAAAGTAGGATCCTGGTATTGAACTCCGGTAATAAGAGTTGCACCTCAAGCACTTTCCTCTGTCGAAAGTTTTACTTATAAAGCTTTTAAAGGGGGGTTGTTTTGGTTGTGGAGGATTCTTTTTTGTTTGTTCCTTCATACAAGGTTTCACTGTATAGCCCAGGCTAGCCTGGGACTATCACTAGGCGACCCAACCTTGAAGTTATAGCAATCCTCCTGCCTCAGCCTCTTGAGTGCTGAGGCTGTAGGTATGAGTTACCTCACCTGACTGAAATTAAGTTTTAAGGTATATTCTGCATGTAGGAAAATGTTTATCTCTTCTGTGAAAATCGTGGGAATTTTTATACATATCTTTCCTCCCTCCCTCCCTCCCTCCCTCCCTCCCTCCCTCCCTTCCTTCCTTCCTTCCTCCCTTCCTTCCTCCTTGAGTCATGCTGTCCCTAACTCCCAATCCTCCTGCCTTGTCACTAGGGATGCTAGGCACGACCCCTCAGGACTGGCGTAATTACAGTCACTTCATACACTCCCACCTCGGTCAGGCACTCTCACCTCTCTACAAAGGTCCCTTGAGCCCTTCCCCCATCACTTCATATCTGTCCTTATGGTAGTTACCATGGTTTTGGCCTCGGCCTGTGGGTTAGGTTTCCTGTTCTCAGGCTCCATCTCTGGAGCCAGACACGATGCACTTACTCCACTCTGACATTTGAATAATGTTTACCGCTAGAAGCAAGAGCATCCAGCCAGCAACCAGAATGGATGGGTTGGACTACTAACCCTGATGCCTTTGGGACCAGTGAGTCCTGGAAGTCCTGGAGAGCCCTAGATTCAAGTGGAAAAGGGGAAAGTCAGTATAGTAAAAAACCATTTTGCCCCAGTCTTGTCTCCTAGCTGAGCAATTTTGCTCTCATGATTATTTCATCATTGATAAAGGTTGATCACTTGCTGCTTCCAATCAAGTACCAATTGGAATGGGACAAACAAAATTGCATTTAAACCCTTGCTACTCAAAGTGGGACCAGGGACAAATGACCAGTGACTTGGCATCAACCCGGGAGCTTGGTATACATACAAAAGCCCCAACCCTAATTCTCCTCACAGTCCCTATTTCAACGGGATTCTGTTGGGGTTCTCCTGTGCTGGAAAGCACTGTGAGCCCGTGAAAAAGCCACAGTGGCCAAGCAGCTGCTCAGGTCTGATAAGGAAGAACGCACAGGAGAGCAGCAGCTGGCGATTCTGTGCAGAAGAAACACTCCGTAACGAAATGTACCTGACCCATACAAGTAAATAAATAGCAGAGTGAGGACTGCCTGTGCCAGAGATGATGTGACTTCCAGCACACAGTGAGTCTTGGTTGAGCCCCCCCCCCCTTCATAGAGAATAACCTTAAATGGAGAATATTTTAACTAAGCCACTTGCTGTGAGAGCACCATTGTTCAAAAACTATTTTCTTCATTCCAGAGAAGTTTACTTTTTTTCTTTTTGGTTTGGAAAGGTTGTTACAGAGTCTTCTGAGATTGGACTATTAGGCCAAAGTCGGCCGTTCCCTTCTGAGGTGGAATTCCTGGGTGCAAGGCCATGGTCAAGGCTGTTTCTTGCCCTTGTGGGAGATGCTTTGTGTTATGCAGAGGGCAGAAAAGAAGATAGATGTGCAGGTGTTGCTTCTCTGTTGTAAATCTTCTCGTGCAGAAAATAATTCTGAGAATGGAATTTTTCAAATCTGAAAACTATTTTGGCAAGATTTTAATGTTCTCTGTTTCTTTGCCTTTGATCAAGTCCTCCTTTGGGGCTATATGCATCTATAAGCTGTGCCTGAAAATAAGATCTCATGACAGGACAGGCGTTTTCTGGGTTAGTTTTATGAGATATTTGTACATCATGCAATCCGTATGAAGTGTGGTGATGACACTATAATTGCAACCGGTATTCCTAAAGAAGTGCTGAAGGCAAGCAAGCAGAGCAGAGTACAGGGAATAAAGTAGAAAAGGAGCTCTTGCTGTGCCATGCTGGCATACGCCTTTAGCTCCAGCACTTGGGAGGCAGAGACAAGTGCATCTCTGTTTGAGGCCAATATGATGTACAGAGCAAGTTCCAGGACAGTGAAGACTACACAGGGAAACCCTGGCTAGAAAAACTAATAAACAAATGAAGCTTCAGCTAATCTCCCTGCAGGCTTCTCGTGTCAGAAATCCTTTTACCAGTGAAATGAAGGGCAATCCAAGCCCAAGCCCTAAATGTGTTTAACAGAAAATCAGTCTCAGCCCACAATATGAGTTTTTAAAATGTGTGTGTGTGTGTGTGTGTGTGTGTGTGTGTGTGTGTGTGTGTGCCAGATTTGGCATTGGGTATCTTCCTCTATCACCCTCTCTCCATCTTCTGTTTTCAAGCACACTGACTTGAGAACTTACCGGAGTCACCTGTCTCCACCCTCTACTTCCAGCCCTGGGCTTACAGAAGCACAGTGCCGCGCCCCGAGTTTACAGAGGTGCCGCGGATCTGAACTCAGGTCCTCGTATAGCAATCGCATTTTACCTTGTGAGAGTCATCTCCCCATCCCAGCTAATTCTAAACTAGCATCAGAGGAAAAAAACAGGGAAGGAGAACGCTGAGGTGGATGATGGAGACGGAAATCGCAGAATGCCTGGGAATCAGACTTGTCTTTGTACACTATAAGTGTGAGCCTAGTTGCTTTAGGGTAGTAAACAGCTACTTGGCTCTGCCCTCAGTGCCTGCCTTATAGCTCCTAAGCTCCTTCATTCTCCCTGACAGGTTGTGGTACAAGGATTGTCTCTGGTCCTAATATTTGACCCCTCATACAGAGTTTCCAAATCCCTTTGAGTTCCAGGACACATAAATAAAAAGTCTTTCCATGAGGGGATTTTTGATGGGTTCCTGGCTAAGGGCAGGTTGGTCATCAGGAAAGCCGAACCCCGATTAGAAGTGTGGGAACTCCTGATGCAGCCCCATTGTCTAGGGAGCAGGGAAGCTAGAGACTGAATTAAGGGGTGCATCCTGTCTCCTAGAGGAAAGCCTCCACACTCCACAAGAATCCCCAACCCGAGATGATTACTGGGAACTCTGTGCCAGGAGATGGAGACACTTCATTTCCAGGGGATGGAAGTGCCTGCACCAGGACCTTCTGGGCACCAATGCTCATGTCTGTTCATGCTTGTCCTTATAACAAAGTGGTAAGCAGAAAGGCTGCCTTGAGTTCTGTGCACTGGCACCACGGGACCAATGTGAGGAGTAAATGATATACAGGGAGGAACAATTGTGTCAGTGCTTGATGTGGAGTAAATCCATCACTGAGGTGTTCTATGTACTATTCTCGTATATGTCAATACAGGATGGGATGTTAAAAGACTCCACAGAGCTCAATTACAATGATCTGTTATAGCTTATTAGTTCCCAGCTTGCTGGAGGCCAGTAGGAAGGGAAATGAATTTGTTTGTCTGACAGCCCGCATGTCCCTCTAGCTAATGTCCCCTGTAGGAAAGAGTGATAGGCAGATCTGGCGGTTCTCAGTTATTTAGTAAGCCCTCTCTTGGGTTTACTAAATAAAAAAGCCAGCATCAAAAACATAGTTCAGAGTTTCCTTAGAAAGGAAGTGTTGCTGGACTAAGGTCGTGGTGGGAGTCCCAGAGGTCAGGGCACAGGTGGATGGACAGGTATTCAGTGAAAGGGGAAAGACCTCATCCTCCTATGTAAGAGAAGTCTCACTGGGTTAATGGGAAGCCACACAGGGACTGGGGTGGTGCGGTGGGGGTAAGATGCAGTTCTGAAAGCTCAGCTAAGAGAGGAAACCAAGGATTTGTCCTTACCCACCAGGTGACCAAGATGGGGCTTATGTGGTGGGCATGAGAAAGGGTTAGGTGGTCAGAGGATTCCCCATGCACACGCGCTAACATACCTTGGGTCCCTGTGGTCCAGGAAAGCCTTCAGGACCTGGAAATCCTTTCTGGCCAGGAAAGCCAGGGAACCCAGGAAAGCCTTTTTCCCCCTGTTAAGACCAAAATGAATCAAGAAGACAGTGGTGGTTATCCAGTGTCCCACACTGCCACTCCCAGACTTCTCTTCTTTGTGACATTCTTCCCTTGGATCAAAGAGTCAATCGTTAGCACTCAGCACCAAGAAAGCCATCATCTAGTGACATATATCCATAGGCTCCCAACGATGGTCTTGTTCTTTAGAGGCTTTTCCCAGATGGTGGACCTACTCAGGATAGAGGTTAGAGGGAAAGGTACCAAGAATTGAAAGGACAGTTTGGGCTAGTGCCTTGCAGAAATGAGTAAAATGGTTTCACCAACAAAAACCTTCCCATGAATGTGAATACTGGATATGGTCTTCAACAATCAAGGCCAGCAGTTAATTTGGCCAACATTGTTATAATTGGAAAATGCAGTAAGTAGATAGATGATAGATAGATAAGTAGATAGATAGGTAGGTAGGTAGATAGGTAGGTAGGTAGGTAGGTGGGTAGATAGGTAGGTAGGTAGATAGGTAGGTAGGTAGATAGGTAGGTAGGTAGGTAGACAGGTAGGTAGGTAGGTGGGTGGGTAGATAGGTAGGTAGGTAGATAGGTAGGTAAGTAGATAGGTAGGTAGGTAGATAGATAGGTAGGTAGATAGACAGGTAGGTAGGTAGGTGGGTAGATAGGTAGGTAGGTAGATAGGTAGGTAGGTAGATAGGTAGGTAGGTAGATAGGTAGGTAGGTAGGTAGATTGATAGAAAGACCCATAAAAAGATCAAAAGCCTGCTACTTTACATTACATAGGCAAGCACACCCAATAAACAGAGGAAAAAAAACAAGGTTTTTAAGAGACCTCTCACCCACTCAGTTACTCTCATGTCTTAAAACTGCATCTTCCACATATCTGGGTCTCCACATATGCCTGAATACAAGTTCAAGAACAAAGAGTGCCTTCTAGAGTAAATGTGAACATGCTACATTCATAGCTTCTGGAAAGGGGGACCCTAGTGCAAGAAAATTGCGTATATACTATCTATAGATAAAATGATTGTCACAAATAGCATATAGGTATATAAACATTGTGTGCTTTCTGTAACATATTTTTAATAGTTATTCTTCAATATTGTTGAACAATTAATGTCTCTGAGGAAGGGTATTATAAACAAACAGAAATACTTTAGCTCTGCCTCGGTCTTAAATGTCATAAATTGAGAGTTAATGGAGCAAACTGATGAGATTTCACAGCATTCTTTTTCCCTCAACTCTGCAATAGGGCTTTGAATTTTGTTTCGACTAGAGGGCGGTTGCCAATTTCGACACCAGGGGGCGGTCTTATCCCAGCTCTGCGACACAGCGTCTGTGGGTTTCAATGTTTGTGTCGAAACCAGAGAATCAAGTTGTTTTAATTTCTTCTCTCATGTTTAGCAACATTATAAATATAGTGTATGCTAGGGAGACTTCTTAAAATGTTCTTTTTCTGCCAACTTGCTACTTATTCAACCAAGAGAGTTACAGACTAACTGCCTGTATTTACACAAGGTAGTCCGGGTAACTGAAGCTTCCTAGAAGCCTTTCAACACTGTTTAAGGTTAATGTTTATATACAATTACTTTAAAGGTGGATTTAGGGGACTGGATAACATAGTGATGGTCTCCGCTACAAAAGGGGGAAGTGTGACAGACTCAAGGCATCTCTAGTGGGAAGAGGCAGCGGGAAGTTCTGTTCTTACCTGCTCCCCTTTGGTCCCTGCGCAGAGGCACTGGCCTTTGCCTTTGCAGACACAGCCCTGAGAAAAGCAAAAGAGGACAGTTGATGAATAGCAAACCAATTTTCTGTTCTTTGAACCTTGGACACTCAAACCTTGATCCACACCACACTGTAGCAACGCATCAATAAAGATGAATAGAAAAAAAATCATAGAAGGAGTGTCAAGTGACATAGAAGTGCCACTTTTTAAAAAATTAGACTTAGAAAGGTAGGCAATTTATTTGTAGAAAAGGCAAAATCTGTTAACCCTCACCCTTTTCCATGATAATAAAACTGGCCTAACACTAGCATATTCTTAGGTTCAGCAGGATGTGTGTGTGTGTGTGTGTGTGTGTGTGTGTGTGTGTGTGTGTGTGTGTACATGCTCATGAGTGTGTGTGATTTGGATTGAATGCATATTTGTACCTGGCTCTCCTGTGTGCAACATAGTACATATGACTGAATGCACACCACTTTGTACATATGGTTCCAAGCTTTGCTTCACTGAGTGGCATTCAAGACTGGTTTAGAATATTAATGTCCAGATGCTTGGTGGTAGTGGCACACACCATTAATCTCAGCACTCAGGAGGCAGAGGCAGATGGATCTGAGTTCGAGGCCAGCCTGGTCTACAGAGTGAGTTCTAGGACGGCCAGGGCTACGCAGAGAAACCTTGTCTTGAAAAATGAAAAAAAAAAAAGTTGATGTCTACTGGGTGTCTTTAAGACGTGCAGTCACCATGTTGATATCAGAATAATCTTTCTTATGTAAAGAATGAAAACTACATCCATGAGCTAGGGAACATCTATCTAGTCACCCTGACACATTGACAAACTCCACCCTTAGAGTTTGCATACAAATAAACTAAAAAGTTATTATCTCCCTGCAGTAACACAAAGGGAAAATAGTTACAAGTAGTAGATTTAATATGTACTTTGACATACATAATATATTGTGTGGTCACGTATGAATCATTTCCCTCATTGTTCCCTTTAGTTAATACAAACTGCAAATTAGTTTGATTCTATAGAAAAAATAGAATTGATAATCTCAATTGATAATTGATGAGCTAACAAGTCTAGGAGACTGGTAGGGAAATTGCAAACAAAACAGGGAATTCTATTTGTGTAACTGAAAGGGGAAAATGTCTCAAAACGTAATTGTATTTCCTTAGGTGAGAATAGAAGGCATTTCTGCCATTCACATGAGAGAGTGGGTGATGATTTTCGCTCTTTCCACCCTCACTCCATTCAGACACTGACTTATGTGAGTGCGAAGTAACTGCCTGAGGCATCCATAGTTGCCAGGGCTTTGCTCTTTTCCTCCTGGTGTCTGCAGGGACGAAAGTCTATCCTAATTATCTCAACCTTGCCTTTCTGGACTTTTAACTGTCTATACTCATGTCAGTCATACATTTAACTGCATTCTTACTAGCAATGGGTTCACTGAGCACCCATGGCATCTGGAAAGCGGAGGGCAGATTCTCTTCTCTGCCCCGTGGCTAACTGAATCAGAAACTTGGGGACCAGCTCTTAGGAATCTGTTTCATCAAGACGTCTTTGCTGCTAGTGATTTCTTTCTCACAGCTGACAACCCTGTTGCTGTGTGAGATTGACACAGTATGCATGGATCTCCCTAACCACTGTTCTCAATAGGGTATGCATGGGGTTCATGTGGGCCCTAACCACTGTCTTCAATAGGCTATGCATGGAGTTTCCTAACCACTATCCTGTATAGACTATGCATGGAGCCCTAGTCACTGTCCTCTATAGACTATGCATGAGGCCCTAGCCACTCTCCTCAATAGACTCTGCATGGGGCCCTAGCCACTGTCCTCAATAGACTATGCATGGAGCCCTAGCCACTGTCCGCAATAGACTATGCATGGGGCCCTAACCACTGTCCTCTATAGACTATGCATGGGGCCCTAACCACTGTCCTCTATAGACTATGCATGGAGCCTTAGCCACTGCCCTCAATAGACTAAGCATAGGGCCCTAGTGTCTGTCCTCAATAAACTAAGCATAGGGCCCTAGCCACTGTCCTCTATAGACTATGCATGGGGCCCTAGCTACTGTCCTTTATAGACTATGCATGGGGCCCTAGCCACTTTCCTCTATAGACTATGCATGGGGCCCTAGCCACTATCCTCTATAGACTATGCATGGGGCTCTCGCCACTGTCCTCAATAGACTATGCATGGGGCCCTAGCCATTGTCCTCAATAGACTACGCATGAGGCCCTAGCCACTGTACTCAATAGACTATGCATGAGGCCTAGCCATTGTCCTCTATAGACTATGCATGGGGCTCTCGCCACTGTCCTCAATCACTAGCAAGAAGCTCTGCCTCTCACAAGGCATAGACACCTGGATCCTGAGCATCTGGTCTAGAGAAAGGGAGGACATGTTGGTCGTCCTCTAAACCTGAGAATATAAAATGGGGCCATAGGGAGGCAGGCTTAATTCAATTTTATTTTGTTTTATCTATCTATCTATCTGTCTATCTGTCTATCTATCTATCTATCTATCTATCTATCTATCTATCTATCAATCAATCATTGACCTACCTACCATAGATTTGTTTTTGAGTAAGAGTCAGTTGTTTAGCCTCCACCCTGGAAAACTTTCAACTTCACCTTGAGCAGGTGCACCCTCGCCAGTCTTCTTTAGTCTAGACCACATCTCCTCTTCCATTCACACTCATGGAACTTTTGTAGTTTCATTTTTAATGTACATTTTCCCTGATGGCTCTATGTCCCAGAAGAGAAGGAACTGTCCAGTGTTGTTCATATCAATGTCCTACTTCTGCCATTTATCCTGAACAGATTTTGAGCTGATTGGATGGAAGCATATGGTTCACTCTGAATGTGGACTCTTAAGGCACAGAACTTTTATGGCTGTTGGTGGACCACTGTAACCAAGGTGCTGTGTGTGTGTGTGCGTGCGTGCGTGTGTGTGTGTGTGTGTGTGTGTGTGTGTGTGTGTGTGTGTGTGTGTGTGGTTTATGATTAAAGTGAAAAAAGAGTGAAGCTAGAGCCTTGGGCTTTCTTAACACAAACTGAATTATTTGTTAGTTGCTTGGGCTGAAAAATTTTTAGAAAAGCACCAAATCCTCTTGAGAGTTGAAGAGGAGTACAACAAATACTGTCTCATTTAAGCTCAATAGCTGTCAATGTAATCCCTATACATTCCATTTCTCCTTGTCTCTGCTCTCTCTGTCTCTGTCTATCCCTCTCTCCCTTTCTCTCTCTCTCTTTCTCTCTCTCTCTCTCTCTTTCTCTCCCTCTCTCTCTGTCTCCACACACACTATACACACACACACACACTATACACACACATAAACACACTACACACCACACACATACACACACACACACTTTCTCCCTCAAGTCACTGAAAAGTAGACTGCATGCACATCACCTCCAAATGAGCATTAAAAAAAAAATCTAACCAGCATTAAAAGTAAGAAAGCAAAATGGATGTCATTTTAGCATTCTTGTTTATTAGAGGATCGTAACTTTATTTAAGATTCTTACTAATGGTAGAAGATTAAAAGCTGCTTAATGTCTAGCAAATCTTCGATTTTATAGTAGAGATTTCATCACTTAAAAAGAGACATTTCTAAGATGGATGTGGTGGCACACACCTTTAATCCCAGCCCTTGGGAGGCAGAGGCAGGTGGATTGTTATGAGCTCAAGACCAGCCTGGTCTACAAAGTGAGTCCAGGACAGCCAAGGCTACACACACACACACACACACAAACACACACACACACACACACAGATCTGTGTAATGTGTGTGTGTGTGTGTGTGTGTGTGTGTGTGTGTATGCTACATGTGTGTGATTACCTGCAGAGGTCATAATAGTACATATGATTGCCCAAAGTTGGAGTTACAGGTAGCTATGAGGCTGCAACATGGGTGCCAGGAGCTGAACTTGGGTCTCTTGAGGGAACAGAAAGTGCTCTGAACTTAAAAGCCTTATCTCCAGATACATCTTTCAAAAAAGGAACTTCCAACAACAGCAAAAATATTATATAAATAATATTAATAATAATAATTATTGCTTGGTTGAAGTGTTGTGAACGGCACTAGAATCTTGAGTATTCTAAGACGGAGCCACTCTTCCAGCCCTTCAATTTTATTTTCACTAAATCTGTCAATACTGTTCTCATAGAAATGTATTTTTACCCACTCATTTAATCAGGTTGTTCCTCAACACTTAATTAACTTACTTTGTTACAACCCTGTGTGCCACAGGCGGAAATCAGAGTGGGAATAATGAACTCTTGGCAATGCAGAAATCCATAGATGGGCATATGGTCTTCTGCTGTGGAAAGCACGGTGTGTCAGTTGACCTGCTGACTAGAAGAAAGTGTGGAGAACCTAATCTTTCTGCGAGCCAACTGGATGGACAGGCGTTTTCAGTGGACAGTGTACCCTCTCTTCACGTTTCTTCTGCCCTCTCCTTGTGTGCATGTGGCTGAGCAGTGGGTATGGCTCCACAGCTGGGCCCACAGCTGTCTCTTTCTGCCTGGGTTACCTGAAGAACTTCAGGATCATTCAAGCAGTCAGGGTGTGGCCTGCCTATGTGTCTGCACAATCGTGCTGCCTGGGACTTCAGAATACGTGACAATTTGCCAGCAAGTGGAGTCTCCACCTGGCTGGACGAACTCAAAATTACAGAGAGGGCAACTCTCTGGCAGCTGTTCAGAGGCCTGTGTGACGATGGAGAGAGGCCCCCTCCCCAGGGTGATCGTGCATGAAAGATATAAATTCTTTTCATTTTTTTTGCCATGTTTCCTTAAATACAATTTGAAATTTGCAAATACGTTTCAATCAGTGAGTCATTAGATTATTTGACTAAATGGTGTAGAGGCCATAGTTTGTTTTACATTCATTTTGATGGACCCATTGCTGAAACACCACAACCACATTAATGGACATGGCCCATTAATTACTATTCAGAAGTGAACTCCTTGAAAAACAGTGTGGCCAGAGGCTACCATTAAGCCAGCACAACTGACTGGATGCTTATTTCTCATGTAATATTTTTATGATTTTTTTCCTTTTTCAACAACAAGGTGCTTAATAGCCTCACACTGAACCTCAAGGAAGTTAAGAGCTCTTAAGAATTCTGCTATTTTCTCTCCCTTGGAATCAGAAAGCTGCCTAAAATTGTATTTTAGCATGTTTGAATATTAAATTATTCACCTGGGAGAATCATTCTTTTAATGAGCACATTCGTTTTTTGTTTTTTGTTTTTTTAAAATGGCCTCCCTCAGGATGCAAGATAAACATTCACTGTAGAAAATCTGAAAGACTCAGAACTTCTGCAACCACGGGCCTGGTACGTATGGCCTGCTGTATGTCTTGTGCGCTATCTGTTCAGGTTCTAAGTGGAGTTTCAGGTCCATCACCAAACGCTTCCTGGTTGTCTCACTCGAAGAGGAAAGCATTAAGATTTGTCTTATGGCGATGAATGAACAGAGAGGCCGTGCATTTGTAAGAGAGCAAGGAAAGGTGGATGGAAGGGTTTGGAAGAAGAAAAGCAAAGCAAGAGGTGTTAGAGTTATGTGGTCACCTCATAAAACGAAGGGAAAACAGTCCATCTTGTGGTGATTTGCAGAGAGAAACAGGGCTTGGTCACAGGCTGCCTGCAGATGGCTGTGCGCTCAGTAAAGACTCAGGGGATTCCCCCCCCCCCCTCTGTTCGACACAGTCGGTTGCCAAAGGACAGCCATGTGACTGTCTGGTCTTATCCTTTTAGTCAGTCTAAACTAGCCATGTTCCCCCCAGACATTTCCTCCTGAATTTGTCCAGTGCCAGAGAACTGACCCTGACATCCAAAATAAGGATGAGACCAAAGATTCTTTGTTAATTTCACAACTGAATTATAGCATCTGTTACCTTACAGCACACCGAGTATCTTAGCTGCTTAGCCGAATGTTATTTGTACATGAACGCAGATATGATAACATTTTATTTATTTAGTAAAATGCTGGCCAGAGATCTCTGTGTTATTTCATGCTCACAATGATCGATGCCAAATTGCACAAAGGATATACAGTGGTGATTACTTCTCAGCTGTTGCCCAGACAGCCTGGACAGTCTTTGTCTCAACTTCCACAGCATTCACCTATACATTGTTAAAATTAGCCAGTGTTAGGGGCTGGAGAGATGGTTCAGTGGGTAAGAGTGTCTGCTGCTCTTCCAGGGGATTTGAATTCTGTTCCCGGCATCTGTGCTTGACAGCTTGCAACCACTTCTAACTCTAGCTCCAGGAGATCCAGTCCCCTCTTCTGTCTTCGGCAGGCACCCCAACACGTGTGCCATTCACCCACACAATCATATACAGGAAGAAAAAAATAATAACCTATCAGCCGACTTAATGAGACACAAACATTCGTACTGTTTGTTGAACGATCCAAGAAATTTATACATACATTTTTACTTTCACTAATAGGAAAGAATTTTCAGATTCCGCCCCCCCCCGTGCCTCTTTTCTGCTGGCTCATGATACTGAGGTGGCCTCCTGTCCCCTCTGTCTCTGACTGCATCTAGCCACCCTGGGTCAGTGGGAGGGGAAGTTGGCATCTTCGAAGCTCGAGCTCGTTCACACTCTACTGAGCAGGGCTGTGGATTTTGCATTAAAATTATTGACCCTGCCAGTCTCTGTGCCCAGCCAATGGCCCGAGGCAATGGTTTTTGTATGTGAAAAGAAGAGCTGAGCAAGTTCAAGCCTAGCGGTGCCAGACAGCTGTTCTCGGCAGAGCGGCCTCCACTCTGCCAGTGAACCTTGGCAGCTTGCCCTCCGGCAAAGAAGGACCTGGAAGGTGGCTGCCCTACCCACAGCCATCTCCACTGAAGCTGCCTCTCTTCCCATCTTTCAGCTCCTGCCCGGGGAGATAGCACTAGTCTAGACAGCTAACCCGGGCACCCGCTCTGGATTTTCTGGGTGACAGCAAGCATGCAGATGACTGATTCTGACAAAGAAGGTAGCAATCTGAATTTTCTGGTATGCTTGCAGACAAACACTTTGGTAAAAACACATTCTTCCTGCCTTGTGTATCGACAAGGAGTGGGGTGTGTTCTGTTACTATGAACTCCAGCTTTTCTTTCCCTTAAAATGTAAGATTTTTAAGTTCTATTTTTTAAACATTTCTGATTAGCATACATTGTACTATGGCATTTTCAAACAAAAGTTTTGTTTTTTGTTGATCCTGTGTCCCTTAGTCCCTGTCCTGTCAGCTCCCTCTCCTAATACTCTTCTACCATCTCCCATCCATAGCCTCCTCTCCACATTTACATCTCATGTGTCCTATGGGTCTCTCCATTTCCTCGAATCTCTCCTTCTCTTCCCCGGTCTATCTCCATCCTCACCCCCACTCACATACACACTTATGAACAGTATAAGCTTGGGTCTAAAAAATCATTAGATTTCCTTTTTCTTTTTGAGCCTGTGACTTTGGTTATTATAACACTTTCTAGATCCCTCCATTTTCCTGCAATGTTCATGATTTCTGTTTTCCTCATAGCTGGATATAATCCCTTTGTGCCTATGCAGCATGTTTTCAATGTCCACAGTCTTTTCTATTTTCTTGGTCTTGCAAACAATGCAGCAGTAGACGTGGGTCTGCAAGTCCTTGTGCGGTGGGACAAGGCCAGAACTGGTAAAGCTACATTTTACGGTAGTTCTAGTTCTGATTTTTGACAAACATCTGTACTAATTTCCATATGGCTGAACTAGTTACTAGCAGTGCATAGGGATCCTTTTTTCCCACATTTGCGCCAGCAACTGCTGCCTGGAGTTTTTGCCCTTAGACATTTTCAGTGGGGCCTGTGGAGTCTGTATGCTGTTCCTTCCTCATTTCCTCAGCCTAGAGAAAGTCTCACTGGCTAGCACAGGTTAGGCTGGGAGGTAGACCATAGCTGCTTTCTTTTCTTGTGGGCCACTATTGGCTTTATTATCTATTGTTCTAGAATTTTCTCTTAGGGGGGGAAAGAAAGCCATGTCTACAGTGTCATGTACTATAAGATCCATTTTTAAAATTTGCTATGTTACTGACTGTTTCCAGGAATCAATAGCTCCTAACACGAAAAGCTCCCTGAATACACCGAGCAGTAGAAAATCCAAACTCCATGTTGGGAAGTGGATTTCTGGAGATTCTGGTTCCGTAGTCTTTCAGAAAATACTTTAAATAATGGTATTTAATCTTTTTCAATATATCTTGCTCATGTACAAAAGCTGTTGCTTCTTTGCACTGGTCAGTTGCTTGGGAAACAGTGAGTCTGCCTGCTGACTGATGACTAAGGCATCTGGGGTCTTCGAGACGCTGTAGGCACTATAGGTGTGTCTAGCCCACAGTCTGCAAGCTGCATGTGACCCGATGCAAAATCACAAGTGCCCTTAATGCATTAGGAGACTTCCTTGAAGCTTTGTTGGCTAACGTGGTTGTGCAATTCTCCATTGTGAATTTAACAGATGAAAATACCGTGTCACAATGTCAACACTATCAGTCTTACTCATTTGTCGGCCCTGTGTGCAGTAATAGTGACTGGCCAAGCAGGCTGATTCCCACTGGTGTCACAGAAACAAGTCTGGTTTGGTGCTAACTAGCTGCTTTCTCATTGGATTTTGTGCCCACTCCAGAGGAAAGAATTTATGCCTGGGAACTGTGAATCTAGCTTATGACTTGAGAGATAGCAGGTCTTAGTAGGGAAACTACTGCTATTGTTTTGTTAAATGGATGTGACATACTTGACAGATTGCCTTATGAACAACCACCTTTATGCCTGTGTCAGCTTTGGTCAGAGAGACCAGCCGCGACTACAGAGACTTTTAATACTAGTCCAATATAGAGAATATGTAACTGTTGCATGTCCCATCATAAACAGGGCAGATGCCCTAGTCATCAGTTCCTCCAAGGCTCAGGAAACATTCTGGAGAAAGGGACAGAAGGAATGTAATAATCAGATGAAGTAGGGTGGAGAGCAGTGAGGAATGTTGACTTCCGGGCATGTTGTGCATCTTTCATTCTTGAACTTACAGAGGCCGTGGTTACTCTCACAAGAGCTGCACAGGAGCCTGTCAACACCTTGTCACAGAAGGGGGAGAGGCTCGTTAGTTCTCACCTCCCTCTGAGGATTTATCCACAGATAAGTGTTGATGGAGAGAGAGAGAGAGAGAGAGAGAGAGAGAGAGAGAGAGAGAGAGAGACACAGAGACAGAGACAGAGACAGAGACAGAGAGACAGACAGACAGACAGACAGACAGAGAGAGACAGAGACAGAGAGCACAGTGGAGGTAACATTACTGTTGTGGAAGCAGCAAGGATGAGGAGTGTGTTTTGTTCCCAGCTTTTCATGTTAAGGATATTTTATTATTATGTTTTTATTTTGTGCATGTTTACTTTGTTAACAACAATAGAAGCAGAAAGTCCACCTAGGATAGTTTTTCTGAAAATAAAAATTAACACCACAAAGAAAGCCCAGAATAATAAAAAGTTCATCTCAAATACAGAAAATGCCTTTTATTTTACATTTGAAGTCCTGTAATTTATTGTTTTCTAAAACAAATAAACATGCTACATTCATTTTAGATGATATTTTTCTCCATTTGGAAAACTACTAACTTAGCTTTGATTTCCTTGTAGAAAAAATGTACAGTCAGAATAAACAGAGGAAAGTTTTAAAAGGAAAGTGATTAAGGTATTTGATGAAGAAACCTCTGGGCTGGAAGAATTCTGCACACACACCAAACCTGAGGGGTCCCTCAGCTACTGCTGGTGGAGAATGATGGCTTTGAGTTATCAGATGCTAAGACTGCCTTGGGTTCTCCCATCTCAGTCTCATCCCTAGACTGGTCCAGATCTTCTTTGGAGCCTGGATCTTTTTATTTGTCATTGTCAAATGAGAACACCAAAGTTTGGGAGAGATTTTGAAAAGCTGTGCTACACATTGACTTTTCTGCTCGGAGCTTGGCCTGTGTGGAGAGCCGAGGAGCATGTGTATACATTTGTGGCCAAACTGGGTTCCACTGAAGCCATCCACTACTTTGCAAAATCTCTTCTCCCTCAAAAAAGAGATGGGATGCTACTTAGGGAAGGGGCTGCTGGGGATGGGCATAAGCTAAGGAATCATGACCATAATTCCTCATACAGAGTAAGAAACCCTGAATTAGCATTGAAACATTTTCTCTCTCTCTCTCTCTCTCTCTCTCTCTCTCTCTCTCTCTCTCTCTCTCTCTCTCTCTCTCTTTCAGTGTGTGTGTGTGTGTGTGTGTGTGTGTGTGTGTGTAATTTCAACGTCCTTAAAATAAAGTTTTGTGTATTCTAGGCTTGCCTTAAACTTGTTTCCCTGCCAACTCCACACTGCCCAGCCCCTCACGAGGGCTGGGATTACATGAGTGCACCACCATACTCGGTTTCCATACATGGTGCTAGGGAAGGAGTCCAGGACTTCGTGCATGTTAGGAAGCTAAATCTCCATCCCCTGAATTTTGCCTTTTATAATATGTGATGTAAGCTTATTTGAGATGATTTATTCTAAGTAACATGCTTGCATGGCAGCATTGACTCACACACATCACATTGTGATTTAGAAAATTATTAAAGACAAACTAGGTTTCATTTCAAAAGTCATTACTGTTAACCCCTGCAATACTTATGAAACAGTAAGATAGTATATTAAGTTTGAGAAGCATAGACTAGTTGGGGATACGAAGCAACCCAAAATGAACTCCCTAAATTGGATTATACCACTTCCTCCATTGAATATATTTGCTTATCACGAATGACCATCAGTGCCAAGTCTCCACTCACAACCTAAGGATGTTATTTTGTACTCTGATGGCCTGCATCCCTTGCCCCCAGCTTGAGGCCCTGGTCCTCATGGAGTGCTGTGTGCTCTTCCACCTCACAAATACTGCCGACTCGCTCACATTCCTGTGCTTTTCCACATGGCATTTTGGCTGCAGTGGCCACTTCTCACGTCTATTCCTCTGCTTGGGTAAGTCAGCACATTTGGGAGCTGTTCAAGGGTCACCTTTTGTTCTCCAAATCCCCAAGGCAGTTGCTAGCCCCTCTTCTGGTGCGTAACTACTCTTAGAACATATGCACAGCTGCTGCACCGCTTTGCACATCTTTCAGCACCACTCAGTCGGGCTTCTTGGAGGAAGTGGATCTTACTCTTCTGTGTGTTCTGACCAGTTTCATGGAACAGAAGAAAGATGGAACTGTTCTCCTGGAAGGAAACCATCCCTTTAGCTCCCACAACTTCCTGAGCCCAAGGAATTAAGAAAGGAAGACTTTGGCCACAGTCTGAGAGCTGGCCAAGAAATGTGTAATGTGCCCTGTGTAGAAGCAGACAGGAATAGTGGAAAATACATGTGGTCTCAGAGAGAGAGAAGCCGGGTGGTGAGATTTGAAAGGATCAGGTTGGCAGGTGGACCACTCTGTGCTTGAGGGTGCTTTGGGGGCTTTTTAACAAGATCCTGGAAGAAATCACCTGCTGTGATCAACAACATGATAATCCATTTTCTCTTTCTCAAAGCACTCACCCCAACACACACACACACACACGCACATGCACACACACGCGCACACGCACACTCACGCACGCGCACACACACACACGCACGCACACACACACGCACACGCACACACACACACTTTTCTTACTTTCCAACTTCCCATTCATCAACAAATCTGGAAGCAATGTCATCCGCTCATTCATTCATATTTACCAAGTGCCTACTATGTGCTAGGGAATATTTTTGACATGCGCATAGGCAGTTTATTCCAGCAGCATGAAGGAGAACAGCAGACAAGTAAAGGTATAATGTAGTAAAGTCATCAGAACCATTGAGAAAGCAATGGAAGCATGAAAGAAGGAAACTGAATGTGAGGGCGGGCTAGGAAACATTCCATAAGGAGTACAGAGTTCAAGGGCTACAGGGAGGCAGCCTCATTTGGCTGCAGGGAGACTGTGGAATTTGAGCAAGTTTATTTTGCCAGAGGAGAGTGCATATTAATGAGCACTCTGAGGCCTCACTGAATGTGGAATAAAATTAATAAGGAAGAAGACACAGGGACACCAGGAACAAGGGGACAGTGTCAAAGGGGTAGAAGAAGGGAAAGCAAGATTGTCCCCTCAAAGGAACATGGATGGAAATAAGAGTGAATGCTTGGGCGGGGGAAGGAGGGAGGGAGAGAGAGACAGAGAGACAGAGAGAGACAAAGACAGGGAGACAGAGAGACAGAGAGACAGAGACAGAGAGAGAATACTGGGATTGGTATTGCCAAGGTTAAGAGTGGTACCGTGCCAGGAAGTGGGTGATGGAGGTGCATAAATGCTGATTTACTGGGTTGATGGTTCCTTTGTGCCAGGGAGGACTATCCACTTCAAAAAGCACGTAATAAAGAGTCCTAGAATGACATTCACCCATAATTCTGGTTTGGACAAAGAGCTTATCTTTTCAAAATACCTGGCAACTGTTCTAAGAACATGAAATCGAGGCCGTAATTTATTATGACTGACAGGACCTTAGTGCCAGCCAGTATTTGGAACTAACCTCATCTACACAGAAAACGGTCAAGATAATGTCACCAACACCCCACACAACACATCTGTGGTATAAAATTCCCCCAAATCTAGGGAGACTGACCAAGAGGCACGCTACCCACTCTGATCCACCAATGAAAGAATAGTCATGGAAAATGAGACATTGGCAAATTTTGGTCTCCTGAAAAAAAAAAATCCAGAAAACCAAAGGGAAAAGCTCCTGATAAAACACTAGCCTAGAGGAATGCAGAAATTGAGATGAAGCACATGGCCTTCACCAGATGGAAATGCCGCCATTGAGGCCACAACTGCAGATGGAGAGGTTCTGGAAGTACTACTGGCTGTGAGAAAAACAGGTTGTCACAGGATGCTAAATACATAAGGTAGACCATGAGTGTGCATCATTTAGCTGTGCAAATCATCTAACCAGTATTAAAAGCAGTTGAAGGAGATGAAATGGAGATGGTGTGGAAAGATGCAGTGCTTCATGACATTGAGAAGAGTCTGGAAAGAAGAGATTAAATGCGATGGCACCTGTGCGGGATGCCACACAAACAGATGCCTAGCTGGAAGCTAGGGCTCTGCAGCATCGCACATTTGGGTCTTTTAGACATTTCGATGACTTTCTTTTTTTTTGCTACTCACCCAGACCACAGATACCAAGTCGGTCAAACCTTCAGAGCAGCAGAAGAGAAAGTCAAGGAAGAAACAACCAGAGTCCTTAGGATTGACAGAGGTGAAAAGAAAGCCAAGAGTGGCCACAGGCCAGTATCAGTAGCAAATCACCAGAGAAGGGCCACGCCAGAGCCATAAGGCAGGCAATAGGGAAGGCAGATAAAAAAGCAAATGGTAGGTTAGGGGACACAGAATTCACTCCATGTTACAATTGTATATGGGGGGCTCAGGCGTGCTGTTATGGCGTCTCACTGGAATGTGAAAGGAAATGAAAAAGGAATTAGATGTGGGTACGTGTGAACGCATACCTGCGTGGCTACGCATGCATGTGTGTACATTGTGTGTGTGTGTGTGTGTGTAGGGAAACAAGCAGTGACATTGAATTTCTTTCTCTATTGACTCCACTTTGGTTTTTGAGACAAAGTCTTCCCATTGAACCAGGAGCTCAGCAGCTTAGCAAGACTGGCTAGTCAGTGAGCCCCAAAGAAGTCTTCTGTTTCTGCCCCCCCAGCGATGGGATCACAGCAATGTGCTGCCATACCCAGATTTTTACATGGACTCTGGGTGATGGAACTCAGGCTCCCTACAAACTGAGCCTTGGAAAAGTTCATTAAGAAAAAAAAAAAAAAAAAAAAGATCAACCTTGAATTTTAAAACAACATATACAAGTAGGCGGGGAAAAAAACAAAACAGAAAACTAAAAGCCAGCCCATATAATTTAGAACAAAAAGCAGCTGGACTTCCTGTCCTGGACTTTTCCGCATGCAGCCTGTCTCTGGGAGTTCCCCGGAATGATTTCATTTTCCTGCTTTTCATATACTTGCTTTGCTTTTTTCTTAATATCAAAAATATTTTGTTGTCATTGTTAAAATAGAGTTTGATTGTTCAAGTTGGCTCAGAAGGTCAGGCATTTAGACAGCTTGCTTCACTGTTAGTTTTGGAAGACACACTACAGAAAGAACAACAGAGGCACATGAAATTATTTTCTTTGCACAGAGATGCCATCAGTGTCGTATTTGAAGAAATATGCCATCTTTTTAACCTGACATATTTCTACATGTGCAGTTGCACTCAGGAAACCTTTACAGTGCGTTGGGTTAGCTAGTGCCTATGGCAGATTTTAAACATTATGGTTGTCCTTAAAAGCCAATTTGTAAGATAGGGCAACTTTCCCTGCTCCGTCCATAAGGATAGAGTGACTCTCCTTGCTCCATCCATGAGGATGGGGTGACTCTCTCTGCTCTGTAAAATGGTCTCCACTCTTCACTCTCCACTCTGGCCTTCAGCAACCAGGGCTGCTGCATGTCTCAGTGGTCAGGACTGCACTGACATGCAGTCGTACTCTGGAATGTCCACATGGTCATGGCACTGAGAGGTGGGATGCATATTTTAATGGGTGAGTATGACTTTCACAATTGTGCTGAGAGTTTCCCTGTGCACCCCTGTCCCCTCCTCCTCTCCACTCGCCCCCAACACACATTGTTTCCTTTGCAGCCATCTCTGTACAATGGCATGGGCAAGAGCCATAATGGTAGACTTAACTTTTAGGGCCTCTACATTTCATCTCTGAAGAAATGGTCAGGTTCTATCACCGGCTAGGAACCCTCTGGAAATGGGCGTTTAATGACTATCACCATGGACTTTATTATAGTTTCTTGAATTATTTTAATTGCATTAAGTACCAATTACTTTACTATCACTAAATCTGTTACATTGTGTCAGGAGGGACATAGGATAACGAGGATGGAAAGATAGGATGTTGGCAAGTCCATGGAAGTACAAGATAAAATGCATGTGTTAGGGTTAATTTCATGCCTTATTCATCTGTCCTCAACCAACTAAACAAAACTTTAATACAAGTGTCAGACATTCAGGAATGAGCCAGCCTGAGAGCACTCTCAGGCACACTTTTCATTCCTGTGGGATTGGTAAATACTGACATTGGTAGTCCTCGGGGAAAGATGTGATAAGAGGAGTGTTCTTAAGCCAGACACCCAGACCCCAGGAGTCCGGGAGTTTATAAAAAGCCTCTTCAGAATATGGGACACAAAACTGATGACAAAAAAGTTGACATGCCCTGCTGACTGTGTTTCAAAGGGCTGTGTAGTGAGTCTCAAGTTCTGGACACATAAATCTCTGAAATGCTTTTCACTTTCCAATGCCACTGTCTATAGCTAGTAACGAGTAAGCATTTGAAGAGTGAAGGCCCAGTTGAAAACCCAGAGGTAGCATTAGGACTGTGAAGTGGGTTTGTGGGTTGGTACTTATAGCTTAAAAAAAAAAAAAAAAAAAAGACATGAGGGCCAGGGAAATAGATCAGAAGGAAGAGCCATGTCACCAAGCCTGACAACTTGGCTTCAATTCCCATGACCTCCATGGTAGAAGGAGAGAGCTCACTCCTGCAGGTAGTCTTCTGCTGTCTTCCTGCTCGCCCTGGCACATATGCATTCACATTTGTGCGTGCGCGCGTGCACACACACACACACACACACACACACACACACACACACACGTAAATGTAATTTTTTAAAAGACAAGGCTTGTGTTTAGAAGAGGAAGTAGGAAAGACAATATTTTGAGGAAACGGGCTTCAAAATGCCTGAATCAAACAACCCACATCTGAAAAGATAAAAGCGACAACACGCGTGTTGGAGAGCACCTCTCTCCTAGAACGCTGGGGTCTTATAGGGACGCCTGATCTTGCAGCCACACTCGACTTGGGTCTTCAGAAGCTCCAGGAGCTACATCAGAAGCTTCCGGTCTTCAGACTGGCTTTGGGCACAGTCATAACTCCGTCTCTCCAGGGTGCCTGGGTCGGGGGCTCCACACAGATGAAGTATTTTACCACATTATTGAGAGCGCTCACAGTAGTCTCCATTCTTAGTTTGGGATTTGGTACCAAAGTGCCTGTAGGACAACAGCCTTCTCATAGAATCTGAAATTTGTAAGCCATCCTTAGAGCTGAGCCTTGAATGCCTACAGCACAATTTATTTCTTTCTAGGAGCAGTTTTTCTCCTGGTTGCTCCTAAATTGTAATCACAGCCAGCGTTTGCAGTGGGGGGTTCTCTGCATATCTCCCTCTGGCTTTCATTACCAAAGATGTAGAAATAAGACTTTACATCTCCAGCACATGGGTCTGAGCAGGGCTTGCTAACTGCCATCTGCTGGGGACATTTGATTGGCCTATCTGGTTTCACATGGTCCTTGAACTGAGACTGACCTATGTCTTTAGATTATGATATGTCAATCAAGATTAAAAAATAAATGATTGTTACACTTTCCAGCAGGATAGCTGCTGAGAGAATTGACAGTAACTCAGCCTACAAGGGCCAAGATACATCCTATTCAGTTTTCCAGACAAAGTTTGCCACCCTAATAACACAGAATAGAAAATGTTGGAACTGGGTTGAGAACAAAGAGGCCTGAGTCAGTTTTCAGAATGTATGACACTAAGCTAGTTAAGTACCCTGGGCATACATATTAATGCATAGGACTCCTTTGATTTAATTTGAGCTTGAGCTTGTTAGCATACAGCTTACCTCAGCTCTTTAAGAAACTCTGTGAAATCTATTACTGTACCGCAAGAGCAATGCCAGAACACTGGTTTATGGTGGAGGATGTTTGGGTCAAGATGAAGGGTAGTAATTATATTTAAAAGTTCTTAGATGTCAAACAAACAAAAAGAATTGTTCAAAATGGTTCTGTTTGTGGATGGTCATGGCCACTCTGACAAAGGCAAGAGCCATTTCTTAAACGTATCTCTTACATTGCTTAAAAATATCTTGAGTGTCTCTTTAAAAAGGTTTTAGCGTCTTCACTCAGACCACCTGGCTGGGTGATTATCTTGGTTACTGTTCTCTTGCTGTGAAGTGACACTATGGCCAAGGCAATGTATAAAACACAGCACTTAATGGAAAGTTTGCTTATGGTTTCCGAGGGTTAGTCCATGATCATCGTGGCAAGAGTACGGCTGCAGGTGGGTTTAGTGTTGGAGAAGTAGCTGAGAGCTGCATCCTGATCCACTGGCAGCAGACAGAGTGAGAGACCCTGGGCCTGGTGTGAGCTTTTAAAACCTCAAGCCCCGCCCCTGGTGACACACCCTCTCTACCTCCTAACCCTTCTCAAACAGTTCCTCTGCTTCCAACCAAACATTGAAACATGAGCTGGTCAGGGCCTTTCACATTCAAACCCCCACAGTGATTTTAACTTTGAAACTTTTCAAGTTCTTTCTTTAAATCACACCAATAATTAAATTAAAGGAGACAAACTTATTTAACCCAAACTCAGGCATGAAATTCACACACACCACTATGGCAAAAATTCCAAGCAAGTTCCATACTGGCAGACGCTGAGTCTGGCCAAGCAAAGGTTGGTGAAGATGAGGAAAGGGGTGAAGATGAGGAAAGGCTGGAACTCTCACATGCTTTGGGCAAGACTTAATCTACTTCCTAATAAAGATCAGTGCACAAATCTCTCCATCTCACAACAATTCCCACAGCTAGAATATTTCCCAGAGAAATCCTGGCACTTGTGTGCAAGCATGAGCGTACAAATGTGTTCACAGCAACATTGTCTGTAAAAGCAAAAATAAAAAACTCTATTGCTTCAATAGTAGAAAATTATTGCACTCATTAGATGAATGGAATATTATACAATGGTGAAGATGAGTAGATAGCAGCAAAAATTGAGTTACTATAAGTGTAAGCAGTATAATTATATTGATGCAGAATTTGAAAACAGGCCAAAGTAATATATATTAATGCAAACGGGATATTAATATATATGCTTATTTAGGAAGAAATAAATGGAATTTTACTATAAGGATGACAAGACAGTAATTAGCATAGAGTTTCAAGTTGCCTTTTAGGGTGGGCCTATGGATTGGTAGTGCACACTGGAGTTTTAAATACACTGATAGAATCTATGCTTTGCATTCCCATGCATTCAATATATTCTGCGTATGTGGCATGCTCTGCTCTGGGGCAGCATTGCGAGGCTTGTAGCTGAGGCGTACAGTTGTGCTTTGGAGGCACACCAATTATGCAACAATAGTTAATATCAGATTTACTTTGGTTCAGCCGGGTTCCAGACACCTACAGAATACTATAGCTGTTTCTAAGTATGTGGAGTATTAGAGTAACTCATTGTGTCCTTATCACACCTGTTCTTCCAAAGGTGTGCTTTAATATAGACCAGGCTAGCCTTGAACCCACTACATAGCCAAGGGTCCACTTGACTTTTTGATCCTCCTATCTCCACTTCCCAAGTGCAGGGATTACAAGCACAAGCTACCATGCCTGGTTTATACAGTGCTGAGGGATGAACTCACGGCTCAGGCAGGCACTCTACCAACTGAGCTACAACAATAACCACTTTTCAAGTGCGCCCCCCCCCCCAATGACACTCTAGTCTATCAGCCTTCTCATCCAGCTTCGTCCTGTCAGTCACACGGGGGTTTCTTGGCACATATCCAAGTCAAAAGACAATGAGAAGTGCCCAGATAAAGCTGCATCATCTAAAGTCCCAAGTCAGAAGAACTGCAGTTCCCAGATTACATTACCATAGCTGCACAGATAATAAAGACAGTATTCCAAACAGTGGACCTGTCTGGGTGCAGGACCATAGAGGCTGGAGGTGATAGGGACTGCATGCATTGGATCAGGTTGTCAGGAGAGAAGAGGTGAACAGGAAATGGATGATGCATTGAAAAAAAGGACAAGCTTTGTCTGAATCACACTGTCCTAACATAGCTGAATACACTCTAGCCTGTGCACCCCAGAAGAAAGCAATCCCTTAGGGTTATCCCAGGATAACTCCTCAAGGACCTCAGTGCACATGCTCCAAGCATATGATCATGGATGGCAGAACTGCTTCTCCTTGGGTCATATTTTGTGTTGAGATGGCGAGTTAGTTCGCCAAGCTTGCTTTTTAATGCTCTGCTCCCTTGGGAATTCTTTAATGCTTGTTTTCTTCTCTTTCTTATCATTCTTGACTTAGAGAAACGTGTGTGTGTGTTTTTGTGTGTGTTTGTGTGTGTGTGTGTGTGTGTGTGTGTGTGTGTAATCTTTGAAACTTAATTATCATGCATTAGAAATATGCACAGAGGTTCTTTTGTTTCCAGCCTGCCCGCTGTGTCTTTCTTTACATTAAAAATTTATATATGTGTATGTGTGGTTTTTGCGTGAGGTTATGTATACCATGTGCATGCAGGATCCTATGGGAGCTGGAATAGCATATCAGATCTCCTGGAGTTATAGGTTGTTGTAGGCTACCTGATGTGGATGCTGGGACCAAAGCATTGAGTCCTCTGTAAGGGCAATAAGCACTCTTCTCTGTGTAGTTGTCACTCAAGCCCCAACTCTGCCCTTACTTTGTTTCTTACTCCTCCTTCTAGAATTCTATGTTTGCCTCTTTCTCTGTATGTAAGTATGGGAGTACTGGGGGCATCAGTATTCGCATTGAGAGACGACATAAAGAAGTAAGAAGTGAAGAGAGAGAAATATTTGAAGATATACTTGTTTATTTAAATCTCTCTGTGTTTTTGTACTGAGCCAGGCCAGGTGGAGCGGGCATGCAATCCCCGTCTGAGTTTCAAAAATTGTGGGAGAGAATATTGTGTTATCATTGATAAATTTGTGCATGCACTTTTGCACATGCATACCAGGTCACACGAGGACTTCTGATGTCTTCTATCATTCTCCATCTTACCGCTTTGTGGCAGGTTGTCTTACTGAGCTGGAAGCTCACTGTCTCATCTAGGATGGCTAGGATCTGCCAATCCCTACACCCAGTGCTGGTGTGATAGGTACTTGGAGCAATGCTCAGCGCACAGCATAGTTTTATGTCAACTTGACATAAGCTAAAGTCATCTGAGAGGAGGGAGCCTCATGGAGAAAATGCTTCTGTAAGATGGGGTGCAGGCAAGCCTGTGGGGACATTTTCTTAATTGATTGATTGGAGAGGGCCCATCCCATTGTGGGTGGTGCCATTCTGGGGCTGGTGGTCCTAGATTCTAAACAGGCTGAGCAAGGCATGGTGACCAAACTAGTGAGCAGCACTCCTCCATGGCCTGCATCAGCTCCTGCCTCCAGGTTCCTGTCCTGCTTGAGTTCCTGTCCTGACTTCTTTTGATGATGACCTGTGATGTGGAAGTGTTAGCTGAATGACGCCTTTTCTTCTCAAGTTGCTTTGGTCATAGTGTTTCATCACAGCAATGGTAACCCTAACTAAGATACTCAGCTTCAATGAATATTTTGATGTAATTTATTTGCTTCCAGTTTCTTTAAAAATTTAACCTTTAACAATTCTAGCCTCAAAAATATTGGCAAGAAAATTAAACAGATGTCTGGGATTATTTACAACCATGGAAATCATTTCTAATATAAAATATCAATTCTTAATTAAGTGGTACAATTGAAAATACTGTGTGCCCCAAGGCACTGGAAACAGCTTCTCTTATATTGTTATTTTTGGAGCACTGGAGGTAGGTGGTTCTCATGACCTCATGTGTGCCAGGCAAGGTCTGTGAACAAGCTATATCAGCTGTTCCTCGTCCTCCTCATCCTGCTCTTTTCCATCCTGTTTTTGGTTTTTTTTTTAACTGCAGTTTCATATGTATTTCTAATTAGAAGGAGTTTTTTTCCTTGAGAATTTCACACATGTATGGAATAAAATATTATATCCAACTGCCATTTCCTCTCCTCACCCACCTGACCATATTTCTGTCAACACACATCCTCCTCCAATCTTCTTGTAAGTTCTTTTTATAAGCCACTAAGTCCAGTTAGTGCTTACCACTGTACAGGGTGTGGGGACACCCACTGGAGCACGGAAAACCTACCAATAGCCATATCCAAGAAGAAAAGTTATTCTTCTTCCTTCCTATTGTTGTTGTTGTTCTCCTCCTCCTCCTTTTTAAAAAAGATTTTATTAATTTATCATTTATACGTGTTCTGCCTGCATGCCAGAGGAAGGAATCAGATCTCAGTGTAGATGGTTGTGAGCCACCATGTAGGTGCTAGGAATTGAACTCAGGACCTTTGGAAGAGCAGTCAGTGCTCTTAACCTCTGAGCCATCTCTCCCTTTTTTTAAAAACTGAATTTATAAGGAAAAATCATAATGCTTGAGCTTTGTAGAGATTGCCACTTTGGGATGATAGGCCTCTGTCCTTGATCTTCATCTTATTACTGAGGGAGGCAGCATCTCACCTTGCAGCTCTGGTTATGATCCTCGTGGCTTAGCCTCTTGAGTGTCTGGGTTATAGGCACATGTCAGTGCGTCTCATCTACTTTTTAAATTAACTTTTTAATTGACAAATTAGAAACGCTTATTATGTGCTGCAGGATGTGTAGGGCTACATGTATACATGGCAGGATGGCTTCATATGGCCTCATAGTTTGGTAATCTTTATCCCAAGTATATAGATAAAATTCTCAAAAAATACAAATAGGGACTAGGGATATAGTTTAATTGGTAAAGTATCTGCTGAGTGTGCACAGATATGTTTGTTCAGCACCATATAAACCAGGCATGGTGGCACACATTTGTAATCTCGAAACTCAGAAGGTAGAGACAGGAGGATTGGAAATTCAAGGTTTCATAGTGAGTTCAAGGTCAGCCTGATCTATGCTAGACCCAGTCTCAAAAACAAAACAAAAACAAACCACAACAAAAACAAGCAAAGAAACTGTATGTGGAGGCAACACACACTTTCTGTAAAGTAGCCAGGTTTACGTTTCCACTTGAAGAGATTCTGTTCCTGGAATGTAATTGGATGTTTCTATTATTTCCATTTACACATCTTTAAAAATGAACTGAAAGGACAAACAAATGCTGTGTTTCATCAATTAGTGTCACACCTGTGTGCAAGTCCATGGCTGGGCATAGTTCCAAGCACAGAATAAGCCTTGGCCAGGTAGAGTAGAGATGACAAAAACCTGCTTGATTCTGGACTTCTGCGGGTGCGAACACACGCACAGTCACAGTAGACACCACAGGTTGCTGCTCTGAGGACCCCACAACCTATTGTGTGAACAATTAGGTCTTCTTGGTTAAATTGGAAGCTACACATGAGCAGTTTAGGCAAGCTGGCTGAGGCAAATCTAGAGATAGAATTTGAAAAATCCCTGACCATTTGATCCCTGTGTGCAGCTCAGCAGTTGTTGGGTTTAAGGATTAAGCTAAGAAAGGAGCCTTTTCAAAGAAAATACCAACAACAGATTCTGTTTGTTTGTCTTTAGAAAGTCAGAATTTTGGCTTTTGAGCTAACAGTTATGTAGAACTGCAGTCATCTGATCTGAAACACACCGGGTGTAAGTGATGTTTGTGACAGTTCCCAGAGGGTTGTGGAAAAGGAGAAAAGAGAAAATAGAAGAAAAAAAAAAAGGTGAAGGTGTAAGATAGAAGTAGGGGAAAGTTCAAGGGAAGGAGAGAGCAATTGATGCAGCGCCAGATGAGAGCTGAAAGATTAGCCGGCACTCCTGCGACAGGTGCTGCAGTTTCACCTCCTTGGCTATGATAAAGCAACTGGAGAGGAGATGGTTTATTTGACCTACAATCCCAGCTTACTATCTATCATTTCAAGGAAGCCAAGGCAGGAAGCAGTTTCCTTGTGTTGCCTAGGATGGCCCTGAATTCTTAGACTCAAGTGATCTTCCTCACTCAACATCCGATATTTTGGGAGCTGTAGCCACACCCAGGCCACACCCAGCCCAGTGTCTATTTAGACAGAACGATGCTCCATGAAGATGAATGTGCTGCCAAGTCCTGACACTGGTGCAGGTGCTGGGGCTCGGCAAAGAGCATTAGGTAAAGCTCCATGCTTAGGAGGTTTGTACTGTAGAGGGATGTGTGGATCTATGTCTAATGATTATGGAATATTATTGAAAATGGACTCATATGAAAACTGACTTTGCTTCTGCAGGAAAAAAATAAAAAGGGGACAGAGAGAGAGAGAGACAGACAGACAGACAGAGACAGACAAAGACACAGAGACAGAGACAGAGGCAGAGAGACAAAGAGACAGAGAGAGAGAGACAGAGGCGCGCGCACACGCACACACACACACACACACACACACACACACAGAGTGAGAGAGAGAGAGACAGACAGACAGACAGAGACAAGACAACGAACAGAGACAGAGGCAGAGAGACAAAGAGACAGAGAGAGAGAGACAGAGGCGCGCGCACACGCACACACACACATATAGAGTGAGAGAGAGAGAGAGAGACAGACAGACAGACAGACAGACAGAGACAGACAAAGACACAGAGACAGAGGCAGAGAGACAAAGAGACAGAGAGAAAGAGACAGAGGCGTACCCACACACACACACACACACACACACACACACACACACACAGAGAGAGAGAGACGGACGAGCGAGAGAGAGAGACGCGGAGAGAGAGAGAGAGAGAGAGAGAGAGAGAGAGAGAACTGAAGACAGGCATAATCATAGAAGGTAGGGCTTCAGTGCACACAAAGTTTATCTAAGGGTAACATTTGATGGGAAGGACAATGAAACAGGAAATAGAAAGATGTGCAGACATCCACAGGAAGCTACGGGCGAATCCTCATCAACACAGCTCTCTGAACGCAGGCGATACAGACAAGCTAAACCACGTGAAGCTGTGTTGCTATGCGTCGGCAACAGCGTGTTCCAACGAGCTTCGTTTTCACCCCCGTATAATCCCAGTGATTCAGGAAAGGAATTTTACAACTGGAGTTTCGTGTTGCTGACCAACCTTGAAATCAGACTGCTAAGTGGGACTTGGTGCCTTGGCAAGGCCTTTCACCAGCATTCAGGTTAATGGTTAAGAGCTGGCATTTAAAGTGAATGATAATTTCCATTCAGTACTTTAGTTAATAATACATCTTTCCATGATGTCTGAAGGATCTGTCAAAACAAGTAAAATAGACCAATGCATTTAAGAGGTGTTTTGTACAATATAAACCTCACTATCTATCCCAACAGACAAGAGTCACTAACACACAGTTGGAGCCGGAGTCCCACAGGCCTCTGTAGGTTCTGGTAGCACTCAGAAGCCATCCTGCTTTACAGCTGAAAGGAGCAGCTGGTTTCTGGTTGGGGTCAGCAGTGGCATCAGGTATTCCTCTGATTTCAGAATTAGCCATTTGTCTCTCTAAACACGCAATCTCACACCTTGGAATCACAGTCTATTGAAGGGAAGGTCAACTGGAAACATACGCGCCTTCCCTTCTTTTTGCATGTACAGGCTTAAGCTACAGCCACTGACAGTTGATAAGTCATTGTGAGCCTGGAATCTAACAGAATTTCCTTTTCAGCCCCAAACGTGTTGACTTTTGGCTTTTGCCTTTTGATCCTACATAACTAGGTCACATCCTGTTAAGCTACTATAAAATTTTACCAGCAGAGGAATTTTTTTAGTTGTTGCTCCTCACTGGAAAAGTTCCATGCCATTAAACTGTTCGTGAACTTGTAAGTAAGCATTTTTCCCCCTCGTAGAAAATAATCTTTGTTCTCTACAGGGAAACTAAGTAAATGTTGCTCAACTCTTACTTTCTGGATTCTTCTGAGGGCTTATTGTTCTTAAAAAGATTTGTGGAAACAGCATTATAATACAATTAAAACAAATATTTAAAAAATATTCCCAAGGTATTTCATTATTCTTACAATAAACTTAAATATGAAAAGTGTAGTTTCTAAATTAAGCTTAAATTAAAAAATTCTTACAAATGTGAATATCTTCACTGTAACTTTTTTTTTTTAAAAAAAGCTAAGAGAGGTAAGGAGATTGACATTCATAAATGATAACAAAGTCAGAGACTTTATTGTGAATTAGTAACAGACAGAGACAGGTTACAGGTGCCAATTGTGATAACACAGAGGCCTGCTTTTGAAGTCTGTTCCTAAGCTTCTAGAACTTATAGTGCAGACTAAAGCCTCCGACCCTGCGGTGCTACCAGAGAGTCAACTATGAATGGCTTTGTGAGCAGTTTTGTGAGTCTTAGTTCCAGCACATTCTAAAACTTCCAACAGCACTTTCTTGTTTCCTGCAATGGGGGTGGGGTGGGGCAGTGTCAGATACATCAGCTGTGGGCCACAGTATCTGGACTATGGAAAATCCCTTTGTGTGTTAATGGAACCGACGAGAACAGTCAGGGAAGTCTGGTTCCAGACAGTGGAGAAAGAAGAATGCTTGGGTCCATGGCCTCCAAGAGGGATTTTGAATTCAGTGGGGCTGAGGAATGTTTTATGGAAAGTAGCCATAGATTGCAGAGAAAGCCCTTGTGTGGACGTGTAGACACAGACACACAACTTTCTTTCTCTCTTTTTTTACAGTCCACATCCAGACCCTGGGAGTTAGATGTATGCAACTAGAAGATTCTTTTTAGTTCTGGTCCACTCTGGGATTTCTTATGCTTCCTAGATTCTGTGAAGAGGTGAAGCCATGCATGTGCCCCTTAAGTACTCCAAAGCTTCTGATAGACACAAAACATAAACCAACATATTGAATAGAAAGTCATGCCACTAAGACCTTCATTGGACTGTTCTTTTCTCTTAGGAAGCACTGAAGGCCCGACCTCAGATACTTTTCTGACATTTTAATGCACTTAATAGTTACTTAGGGCAGGACTGAGGATGCAGCTCAGCTGATAGGGTGTTTTCTTAGGGTAGACAAAGCCCCGCCCCCTTGGTCAGGATTCAATAAACTGGAAATGGTGGCACAGTGGTGTTATCCCAGCATTCCTTAGGAGGTAGAGACAGGAGGATCAGAACTTTAAGATCATCTTTGACTACATAGTGATTTGAGGCCATACCTAGCTACATGAGCCATCTGAACAAAACAAACCACAAGCCTCCCCAAGCAAACCAAAAAGGATTTCCCAGGAGCTTGCTGAAGGCAGCATCCGGCTACTCTTCCCCTCCCCACAACCTGTCTCATTTTGATGCAGGAAAGTTGAGTAAGTGCAAGGGATGCGAATGTTTAGTCTGAGCCCCTTTCCAGAATCTGGCTGTTTCAGTTCTCTCAGGTGATTCCCCTGGGTCACAGGTGACAGTTCAGGAGTACCAAAGCAACCAGTTAAGCCCAGCTGCTAGTCCTTGTCAAGCTGAGGACTTGCAGAGACTGCAGGGTGATTTCAAGTCAATCTCTCTGGAATGCTTCAGCTTAGAAATAAATCCTGGATCTGTTTGATCCAGTCACAGACCTTTAGAGCCAAAATGAACAATGAGCCACGGATTACCTGGCTGTATTTGAATTTCTAAAATATTTCTTCTTTTTTTTTTTCCTTCTAGAATGATGGCTTGCCAGTGTGCAAGGCTTACCACCAGGTGGTGTCTATAATAGAAACAACACAATCCCGTGTGTGTGTGTGTGTGTGTGTGTGTGTGTGTGTGTGTGTGTGTACATGTGTGTACATGCTTACATGTGTACGAATCATCAAGGAATCTGGTAACAGGCTCTGCTGTGGAAGTACGGACACTAGTCTTCACCTGTTGGTCAGAGCTTCTCTGTGCCTAGCCAAAGCTGCACCACTTCTCACTTCACTTGCTCCTTTCAGTCCTCTATTGAGAGTGAAAGTAACTAGTACTCTCCTCTGTACAATCAACACACAAGTAGAGGAAAGTGCTTGAGGCCACAATGTTACAGTGTCCTGTCTGGTTTGCCCCGAGAGCTTCAAGTGTTGCAAACATTATTTCCCCTGTGTTCCTCCCTATGCTTTTACAGCAGCAGTTCTCACCTGTGGGCCGTGACCCCTTTGGGGGTGGGGTGACCTTTTCCCATTGGTTTCCTAAGACTACTGGAAAGCACACATATTTACATTATGATTCATAATGGTAGCAAAATTACAGTTATGAAGTAGCAACAAAAATAATTTTATGGTTGGGGGTCAGCACGGCATGAGGAACTGTTTTAAAGGGTCACAGCATTAGGAAGGCCGAGAACCACTGTTTTATGGGAAGGGCTTTGTCTAAGATTTCTGCTCTGGCTAGCCTGCAGTAGTGTCAGAGTGATGGGGAGTGGTGTGATATGACCTGCACCCTCTGTTTGGATTCCCGTACCTCAGCAGGGCCGTCCCAGTTTGTTCTGTCTCTAGACCACTCTCTTCTCTTTCCAGCCAGATGACCAGTGTAAAATGCACAACTGTTGACTTCCTGATGCAATCTACACTGGCACTCCCTTGCCTTGCATAGAAAATTTAATGACTCAGTTCAAGAAGAAAGACAGAAAAGATAGTCTCTCCAGGCTCTTCTCTCCCAGTTGGTCAGATTCAGCTCATTGTAACACTTTATCACTAGTTTAGAAACTTTTGTATCCACCACTCTGATAGGAATTTCTTGATCTCAAAGGTTTCTCTTATTCTTTTAATATCTAGCATATGGTCAAGTGTTTCTGTTAGATATGTATATATTGAAACTACATTCTATATTTCTTTTTTGTTTTTATTAATTAATTTATTCACTTTACATCCTGGTAATAGCCCCCTCCCTCCTCTCCCCCAAGTCTTCCCCTCCCTTCCCCCTGCTCCCTTCCCCTCCCTTAGTCTTCAGAAAAGGGGAGCCCCCCTACCCACCCAACCCAGCTCATCAAGTCATATCAGGATGGAGTTTCTCTTCCCCTGTGGCCTGGCAAGTTAGTCCTGTCAGGGGAAAGTGATAGAAAAGCAGGCAATTACTAAAGGATCCACATGAAGCCTGAGCTGCCCATCAGCTACATCTATGTAGAGGACCTAGGTCCAGTCCATGCATGGTCCTTAGTTGGCACTTCAGACTGCATAGGCCCCTCTGGGCCCTGGTTAGTCAGCTCTGTTGTTCTTCTCCTGGAGCCCTTGTCACCTCTAGGTCCTTTTATCTGTGCCCCAATTTTTCCACTAGACTCCGTATGCTTCACCCAATGTTTGGCTGTGTGTTTCAGCTTCTGTTCCAAACAGCTGCTGGGTGGATCCTCTCAGAGGACAACTCTGCTTGGCTCCTGTCTGCAGGCATTGCAGAGTATCATTGATAGTGTCAGAGGTTGGCTCTCTTCCACGGGGTGGGTCTGGGTTAGGTCAGGCATTGGTTGAGCATTGCCTTAATCTCTGCTCTATCTTCACTATCTTTATCCCTGCATGTCTTGTAGGTAGGGTAAGTTTTGAATGAAATTTTTTTGTGAGTGGGTTGGTGTATATTCTGTATTTCAAATACAGTCTCTCCATATTACTCATGTGCCTCTGTCCTCAGCCACTGAGTTTTAGCATGACAAAATGTCTTTCATTCATTGCTTCTGACTTTATTTAAAAAAAAAAAAAACAAGAATCTATGAAAGAAGAAATTATTGCAGATGTTTATCTTAAAAACCAGACATATCTCACATACTCTGTTGGAAATTATAGCATAATGCCATTTTGGCATTATTGACTTTTGCTTTATTAGAAAACGTTTGACATTAGAGCCTCATTCGAATCATACTCCCAATGGCCATTCACTGTCTCCGTGCACTAGGGGGACTCAGAGTGGCAGAGCGAGTAGTTCATGGAGGAATGGGGAGAAAAGCTACTCTCACCATCATGCTTCTAGCTCCCGAGGGACCTGCGTCCATCTTATATTTAAAAAACAACAACAACAACAACAACAACAACAAACCAAGAATCTGTGACTGGGAAAAGGCTTAGTGCATACAAGTATGAGGACTGAAGTTCAAATCCTCGGTACCATATAAGAGCCAGGCAGGCATGGCATCTCCATCACTCCTACACACCTGGAATCCTATCACTCGGAAGGCAGGTGAGACAAGGAATCTCTGGGGCAAAGTGGCTAGCGAGCCTAAGACCTTGCCTCAATATAAAAGATGGAGACCAACTGAGGTGTACATGTGATGTCAGTTTCCAGCCTTTGCATGCATGTACATTTGCACACATAGATGCACCAGCACACATATGAAGACACACGCACACACACACATACACACACACACACATATACACACACACACACACACAGAGAGAGAGAGAGAGAGAGAGAGAGAGAGAGAGAGAGAGAGAGAGAGAAATAAGAAAACTATTTCATGGTTGGTTGGGTAAGTATTTCAACACAGCTAGCTGACCTACCAACAGTAACTATAGCTGAGATGCAAGATGCAGAAGATTCTCTCTTCCCCTGGCTCAGCTCACCTTGCATTATGGGAAACTCTGATCTGCCCTTGCTCCTTCACAGGCATCCTCTCCTGCCGCCTCCCCACCCACTGTAGTTGCCTATTGCTTAGGTTTAATTTTTACTGGACTCTGTGCTCTGAAAGAACATGTTCCCTTTCTCACCCTCCTGTCTCCAGCAGACAGGAACTGCTCTGTGGATCAGTTAATTAATTCAATATATGATACCACATATATAGCAATATAAAGTTTTTCCAGCACATGCATACGTGTGTCTGCTTTGGAAAGTCATTTCCTGGGATGGCAGTTCCCAAGTAGAACAGTTTTAGATAAGTTAAAGTATTTCATTCAAATTTGATTTCATGAACTACAGAAACAGTGCCAATTTTCTAAGCAAACTGCTTTAACCCTGCTACATGAGCTGGAGTGGGGGGAGAAACGCTTTAAAAATAGCTGACCGGATATCCTTCTTGGTGGCTCGGGTTATGTAAAAGCATTCTGTGTTAAGCCGTTGCCTCACATGGATCACTGAGCTTTGAGTGGGCTATTTGGGGGTCTCTTCTCAGTATTAAGTTCTGCTTGTAAGGAAGACCAGACTAAAGAAATACTCCCAAGGAAATGATAAGATTTTGAAATAGATATAATTTTTTACTTTTAGAGCCGAGGAAGGAGTTTTGGCAGTTTTAGGACGTCATCAGTTGACCTTGTTGCTTTGAGAAGGTGGGGAGACAGCACATTGTGACATAAACCTATGGCTGACAAGTTGCTTGTCTGCTGGAAATCAATAAACAAATGGGACTTGAGAAGTGGCTGGAGCTCAAAGTTGTCCTCTGAATACCACATGTGCCATGGCATAAATAATATACACTGAGCTTTACAGAGAATTCTTCAAAAGCACACCTAGCAGGCCTAGCAGGCGGTATGTCCCCCCTTCCAACGCACCCCCCATACACTTAAATTGCTCGGTTTGGCTCCTCCTGCCCCAGCTTCATGCATACGAACCTTAAACATGTTCAGATTTTACTGCTGTACATTAATTTGCTATATTACTGTTTTATGTTTCAACTTGGAGAAATTAAATTATTCCTGTTAGAGAGAATAAAGGTAAAACCCATAAGCAATTATAGTTATAAATAATATTCTTGGAAGCCAGGCAGTGGCAGCATACATCTGTAATCCCAGTGCTCAGGGAGGCAGAGGCAAACAGATCTCTGTGAATTTGAGGCCAGCCTGGTGTACAGAGTGAATCTAGGACAGCCAAGGGTACACAAGAAACCCTGTTTTGAAAAACATTAAACAAACAAACAAAACAAAAACAAAAAAGAAAGAAAGAAACAAAAAAAGAAATCCAAACCAACCAACCAACCAACCAACCAAAAGCCCACTTGGAAATGAATACAAAATACAATGGCTCAGAGAAAGATACTGCCTAGGTCTTTCTTCATTGAAAAGTAAGCATCACAGCTTAGGGGGCAGGTGCTGAGACCAAGCAAGCATCCATGGTGTCCTGGTGAACATTCTAGGTCAGGTGACTATTGCAAGTGGCATCTCTGGGGAAGAAGAAGCATGCTGCTTAGTTCCTCTCCTTTTATTTTGCAGAGAGATGAATACTTTTATCTTTCAGGGCTGGCACTTGTACTAATGCATGCTGACCTGGAGATGCCATAGGTGGTAACCAATTAGTGACTTCTGTGCAAACATTCCCTAGGTCATGCTGGGTGTCTGCCAGGTGGTCTTCCCAGTGACCATGTGCATTTGCTGCCCTGAGCTTATGTTCCTGAAGCTACCTGTTTCTACACGTGGGAAGACCCGGCTCACTGGCACAGAAGGAAGGCTATTCACCCACCAATGCTACTGGCCAGACTATTTTTTGCCTTCCAGCTGCCACCTTGCTTAGTGGTTAAAAAAAGAAGAATGATTTAGGCTCAGCTATGTAGCTGAGGCTCTCCTTGAATTTCTGATTCTCCTGTCTCTGCCCCTTGAGTGCTGCAAACCAAACTCAGATCTTCCACAAGAACTAAAGTATTGAGGCATCTCCACAGCACAGGTGATGATTTGTCGGTTGTTCCCCAGCACAGCCACACACCTCTGTGCGCTCCTAGCATGTGCCAGGCACAGTGCTAAAGTGCATCTTTATTGCAGCAACAGGCTGATATTATCATTTGCAAATACAGGAAACAAACCTCAAAACCTTGGCCAAGGCCATACAGCTCTGTCTCTGCGGAGTAAGCTGTGATGAGCTTTCTAAGTATCTCATGAAAACAGATTGGGTCTGTAAAACACATTTTTCATGAGGTAAAAGGTTCTCCTATTTTAAATGATAATAATTATGGACTTAGAGTTCAGAGGAGAAACAGGAGCAGAATTAGCCTCTCTTGCGTAAATTCTAAAGCACAACCAAGCAAGCCTTACAGGTACAGTCTGAACTGCTGCCATGGTGGACACTGTCTGGTTCTGCTTACAGAACAGTAAACACCCTCACCAAAAGCAGTTTATAGGAGAAAAGGATTTGTTTGGCTTATACTTCCAGGTCAAAGTTGAAGCAGGGACCAGGGAGGGGATGCTACATGTGGGCTTACTCTTCGGCTGTGCTCTAGCTCCTGTTTGGCTAGTTTTCTTACACAGCAAAGGACCACAGGGCTAGGTATGTCACTGGCCACAGTGAGCTGGGATTTCCTGCATCAATTAATAACCAAGACAGTTCCCCACACGCATGCCCACAGGCAGTCTGATCTAGGTAAATCCACAGCAATGGGGTCTTTCCTTTCAGATGACTCTAAGCTCTGTCGCCTTGACAATTAAAGCTCACTAGGACAGAGGCCATCATATGCAATAAAGAACTACTTCAATTTTAGCAACAAAGCCTACCACCTTCATACTGAGTAAATGAGAAGATCAGTAAATTTACTGTCCTAAAATCAGAGGCCATGCTGTTTAGAGCAACTCAGGGAATTATCCCATAGAAGCAGCCGAGAACTCAAGGAAGCTCCCCAGTAGCGTCCTGAAGGTGAACTTTGTTGAACGGACTCCTAAGTAAATCATTTACGTTGTGCCAGCCGGTGCATGCCAGTGCAGTTGGCATTTACTTTTTGTTTTTCTATCAGAAGGTGGAAAACATATGTACACGTTAACTTGCTTGAGTTCTTGGGTTGCATGTGTGAGACCTCGAGAGGGGTCTGACGGATTCTTTTGTTTCCACAGGGACAAGTCGTGATTTCCCAAGTTCTCCCTCTGCCAAGGAGCCTTGGGTCTTAAGGTTTGTTTCTGTTCTGGTCTGTTGATTTTCACCTTTCTTGCTCCTGAGATTATCCTGCAGCCATTACATAATTGCTTCTGAGGTTAAGGCACTCTCAAACTATCAACTCACTGCTTGGCGTGACATTAGGAAGTCAGGCTTGTCTCAGAGTATGCACATGACACATACAAGGACAGCATTACGGAACCCTAGATGTGAGGCTTGGTGTCCTGCTGTAAACCATAAAGACAGATGAGGGGAACACTATAGGATAGGAGGGAAAGTGCAGGAGAAGACAAAATTGCTTGTTCGAAACACTGAACATTCTCTAACACAGCTGGAAGATTCTAGAACCAACATCATCATCCTGAGGTGATGGTACATAGAAGAGTTTGAGCCTAATCTAGTCCCAGTTCACAGCTGCCACAAGCTGAGGAGAGGCACTTGAAATGGTGGGCCGATTGAAGTGGCCTTTCTTAACTATCTGATCCTTGGCTGACTCCTGATTATAACAATGGGTGGAATGAATGGATTCTATGTTTATCTATGGCCATTAGCTTTGTGCTTAACCTTGAGACTGTGTTCTAAGAAATACAGGCACCATTCAAGATATTTTTTTGGCCTATTCTGGGTCAGAACTGAGACAAGTTAAAAAAAAATGATGGGCAGATGGACAGATGATTCCAGAAGTAACACTGGACAAATTGTCTATTGGGTGGATTTTATTATTCAGTGAGCCATCACTATGCTTATTTGGGAGATTAAAAAAATTTGAATTGCTAGTTTCCAGCCAATCACAGTTTTCATTAAATAAGAAAAGAATATTAACTATGTATATATATAATATTAATTATTGTTGTAGTTACAAGATAGGATTTCAGAAATTCAGTTTTATTTTGCTCATCGCTTTTAAAACTTGGTTATTTTATGAATACTATTTGTGGTGCAAAAGGTTTTATGCTAGTTACACTTAATGGCTTTATTATATAAATCTGTTTAAAAAAAACAGACACAAAGCAAGAAAGGTTATTATAGACATCACTATTAATATCGGGAATTTGATTGACATGGTAGAAAGTGACGTAAAATTGAGAAAATATTCATAATAAGTATAACATAAAGTCAGGCGTGGTGGCACATGCCTGTAATCCCAGCAGTTAGGAGGCAGAGGCAGGTGGATCTCTGTGGGTTCAGGGGCAGCCTGGTCTACAAAGCAATTCCAGGACATCCAAGATAAGACAGAGAAAACCTGCCTAAAAAAAAAAAAGTATAAAAAAGTAAGATTCGGACCTTGATATGTCCGTGTGGTACAGCACTTGGTAACATGTAAAGCACCCTGATTTTTTCAGTGCTGGGCATCCAGCTTTTTTTTTTTTAACACATTTTTATTGAAAAATAAAATAATTCATATTACATCTCATTTGCTATCCCATCCCATGCATCCTCCCATTCCTCCCTCCCTCCCACTTTCACCTCAATCCCCCTTCCCTATTACTGTGACCGAGGGGGACCTCCTCCCCATGAATATGATGCTAGGGTATCAAGTCTCTTCTTGGTAGTCTGCTATCCTTCCTCTGAGTGCCATTGGGCCTCCCCAACAAAGGGACATGGCCAAATATGGGGCACCAGAGATCATGTGAAAGTCAGTCCTCAGTCTCAACTGTGGAGAATGTTCTGTCCCTTGGCTAGATCTGGGTAGGGGTTTGATGATGACTGCACGTATTGTCCTTGGTTGGTGCCTTAGATCAAGCAGAACCCCTGGGCCCAGATCCACCCATCATAATGTTCCTCTTGTAGGTTTCTAGGACCCTCTGATTCGACCTACTTCCCTATCCCCTATATTTTTCTCACCTAGAGTCTCAATAGGATGTCCTCACCTCTATCCCACTTTCCTAGTAGGTGAAGACTTTCATGCTCTACCATATTCATAGCAGCCTTATTCATAATAGCCAGAATATGGAAACAGCCTAAGTGTCCCTCAGTAGAAGAATGGATAAAGAAACTGTGGTACATTTACACTATGGAATACTATTCAGCTATTAAAAACAAGGAATTTCCAAAATTTGTGGACAAATGGATTGAACTAGAAATGATCATAATGAGTGAGCTAACCCAAAAGCAGAGAGACTCAAATGGTATATACTCACTTATAACTGGACACTAGCATCCTGCTTTTTTACTTACTCCCTTGGGACAGTTTTTTCACTGTACCTGGAACTCACTGGTTTTCAGCTAAGCTGCTGGTCAGCTGGTCATAGCAATCTTCCATGCTCTATTGCTGGCCCGTCTCCAGATCAAGTGCTGTGGTTATAGCCATGTGTAAGATGCTTGACTTTTCTAGTTGTTTGTTTAATGAGTGCTGGGGATTTGAACTCAGATCCTTGTGCTTGCATAGCTAGTGCTCTTACGCACTGAGCCATCTCTCAGGCCTCCAGATTATTAACATTAGCTATCTGTCAGGAATAGTTCTATAACTAACAAGTATGTTAGTTGAAGTATTTGGTAAAATCCCTTAAAAGTGATGATATCACCAGTGGAATTTTAGCAACATTGTTTGCACAGAATGGCGTAACGTCAATAAATGGCTCGCTTTTACTGGGGACAGTGCTCAGGGAGGATGTTGTTTCTGCTGATGTTTTAAAATGAACTTATTAGAAAATGCCAACAGTAAAGAATGCACCGAATAATATTTTTGAAAGTAAGATACTCCTTAATACGTTCCAGGAAGCCCTGGTCACAAGACAACAGGGGCATTTCAGGAGCTTAAGAAGCACACCCAGACAGCTGCTTTGGTGACGGGTGGCAGCTTTCTTGTCTTGGCGATCCCTGGCATCTGTGGAATGCTTGACTGAGCACAGAGTGCGCTTAACTGCAGTGTTTCTGTAGATAAGCAGGGCAAATTTTTACCTGCCTCACTTTATGACTGAGGAAATAGAGAGCATTGGAATTCAAGTGACTTGCCCAAAGCCATCAGAACAATGTCCCTTGCCTGGTACCTCCCAAAGGACTCTTCCCAAGGCTGGGACACTGCCTGTGTTGTATGACACAGCGCCTCAGATGCCCCTGCCTCCATGACTGCCCTTGCAGGTCTGAGGATGCAGCACACTCAGGTCAAATGCTGTTTCTGTTCTGTGCCCCAGAAAGGCCCGAGTAGGTCACAGTGAGTGGAAAAAGGCCTGTGGGCTCAGCCCCAGGTACACGCAGCAGCCAAGAAACCCACTGCTGGTCTCTACCAACTGTTAGAGAGAGCCTGCCTGGAACACATGGACGGTCTTTCTGTGAGCAGGAGCCTTCATGAGATCTTTCTTTTGTAAGGTTTCAGACATTACATGGTCCTTGTATTAAAGCTTTGGAAGGGACGGTGCAGTCTGTGTTTGCTTGGGACAGCTGAATAACGAGAGTCCAGGCCACGTATATATAAGCTGCCAACCAGACTTGGAGCTGGAGCACAAGCTGTGGGGAGGAGGAAGACGTACTGCCCAGGATTCATGCTTACTACCTCCCGAGATCACTGCTAGCCCTTATGACCTTTACCTCGAAGAAAAACTATAGTTTTTCCGTCAGTGAAATCTTCCAACTCTTGGCTCCTGTACTAAATCTGCTGCTGCTCTTGCACCAAGTTCCGCACTTCCTGTCTTGATTCCTCCTCTAAGCCCCGCCACTCAGGTCGTACTTTTCCATAGTTATCCTCTCAAGGAATTCTCATTTTTTTTTGTCTCCAAGCTTATCCAGGCTCGTCACTTAGGCATATACTCCATGAGGATGTGGGGGAGGGGCATTAAAAAATATATGTTTGCTCCCATCACATAGCGCTGTAGCTAATATTAACAGTGAAGATATGAGAAAGTATTTGAAATGCTGAATTAATAAATGGCTTGTTAAACATTTCATCTGAAAAGCGTGGTTTTTCTGAAATGCCAAGGGATTTGAGAATCTGATGATTCTTTGCTGATATTGTGGTTTTATTGTTTAATTCAATATTGGTCCTGTTCCACGACAGCTTATTGGAGGCAGAAATAAAGCTGTGAGACTAAGAACTCGACTCACCAAGACACCTGTCTTCAAGGAGTGAAGTGGGACAGTGGCCTGGGAAACCGCTTAAACCATTTCTAGACTGCAAAGGGAAGCCATAGTTTAGCCAAGAAATGGAATCAGTTGCTGATTTTGATTAAAAGAAGGAAATGGTGTCAGGAATTATTTAGTTTGGTAACCAAAGCATTTAACATTTCAATTTTATCTCAAATATCACATAGCTGTTTAAGCAATGAACAGGTAGTATCCGATGTCTCTTTTTAGCTACCTAGAGAGACTCTTGGGACATCCCCATTACACACTTGCTCCCTCTGTTAACCGAGGATGCTCTTGGGTCAGACTTGTATCTGTGAACCAGGAATAATTTTGCTTTGCTATCTGGCTCTCATAAATGCATGACAGGGCGTGGGGCATTTGACAACTATGTATCTACATTATTAAAAGATCGTTATCATTAAAAGATGACTTTTGTAAAGGTTTATCATCAATTCTACTTTGGACCACCCCCGTGTGTGTGTGTGTGTGTGTGTGTGTGTGTGTGCATGTGTATATGTGGATGCATGCAGAAGCCAGAGGTGAACCCTGTATGTGGTTCCTCGGGCGTCATTTACCTTGGTGTATTATAGATGGTCTTTCCATTGATCTGTAGCTTGCCCGCTAGGCTAGGGTGGTTGGCACACAAGCTTCAGGAATCTAACTTTCTCTGCCTTCCTAGTGCTGGGCCTGGACATGGGGCTTTGTTAAGTGGTTTATGTGGCTGGAGTTTGGGTCCATATGCTTGCATAGTGAGCACTTCACAGATTAAGCTATTGTTTTAGCCCTGAATTCTAAATAATTGGGAATACACAGAATTTCTTGAGCAATACTTGGCACCAGCCTACAATGACGTCTTTTGTAGAAATGTGAAAATTGTACTTAATATAATAATCAACAACACAAAAAATACACCAGTTTATGCTGGATGAAAAAAGTAGGCAAAATAAGTGGCCAGAATATTAGCAATGTCATCTTTAGAAATTACGATTACAGAATACTTTTGTTTTCACTTTTAAGCACATCGAGCTTATTTTGAAGTCCGGCGTGCAGATTCTTCAGCTTTCTCAATATTATACAAAAACAAAGAGCACAAAATTATCGCTGGTCAAACAAAGAAAATAAACCCCTCGCCTTGCTCCTTCGACTCCCCATGCAAACTTCGTCATTTGGTCCAAAGGGAGAGGATACAGGCCCTTCAGCTTCCTACCCGTGGGACCTTTTCCTTGGGAAGTCCACATAGCAACAAGATTATCATGGTGGGAAAAAATTCCAGTGGCCTGATTGTTTTGTCTAGATTATGACAAATCTCCCCTGTGTTTTTAAGCACACTTGAACTCATTTTTAAACAGTGCAGTGACTTTTCTGAGAATCCAATTTGGAGAGACAATCTAATTAAAAAATACAGATCTTGATGATTAAAAATGCAAAGTTTCTGACTTCTCCCTGTCCTAGTTAGGTTACGATTTTTATGATGAAACACCATGACCAAACCAAATTGGGGAGGAAAGGGGGTATTTAGCCTACAGTTCCACATCCATCATAGTCCATCGCCTAAGGAAGTCAGGACAGGAACTCAAGCAGGGCAGGAGCCTGGTGGCAGAGCTGCTGCAGAGGCCATAGAGGGGTGCTGCTTACGGGCTTGCTCCTCATGATGTTGTAGGCCTGTTTTCTTATAGAATCTAGGACCACCAGCACAAGATGGCCCCACCCACAACAGGCTGGGCCCTCCTCCATCAATCACTAATTGGGAAAATGTCCTACAGGTTTGTCTACAGGCAGATTTAATGGAGGCATTTCCTCTATCAATGGTTTCTCCTCTCCAGTGGCTCTAACATGTGTCAAGTTGACATAAAACTAGGCAGTGCACTCCCCGCCCTTCTGCCACTATGATGGAGTGTGTCTGTGGCTACAACTATTTATTTATTCATTTATTTGTTTGTTCTAGTTTTAGGATTGCACTACAGGCTTCTTAGCATTCTAAATAAGGGTTCTAACATTGAACTATATCCCCAACCTCATATATGGTTTTTTAAGACAAGGTTTCTCTGTGTAGCCCTGGCTGTCCTGGACTCACTTTGCAGGGCAGGCTGGCCTTGAACTCACAAAGATCTGCCTGCCTCTGCCTCCCTGAATGCTGGGATTACAGGCATGCACCACCATGCCTGGCTCCCAATCTTTTATTTTAAATAGCTCTGAAGATTACACATTTTAAAACCACTTCCACACTGCAATGCAAAAATACTGAAAAAATATTCTTTAACCATACATGTATGTAAATATGTATATATATAAACACATATATATTACATATACAATATCTATTATGACATGTGGAAATACTCTTTATTTTATTTTATGTGCATAAGTGGTTTGCCTATGCATATGTGTGTGTACCACATGGGTGCCTAGTATCCACAGAATCCAGAAGAGGGCATTCAGATCCCTTAGAACGGGGGTTACAGACGGTCGTGAGCCATCATGCGAGTGCTGGATATCAAACCCACATCATCTGGGAGGACATTCAGTGTTCTTAACTGCTGAGCCATCTCGCCATCCCCGGTGGAAAGAATTTTTTTTACATCTGAGATATGCACAGAGGTGTCTTTTAAACTTCTCTCTGTGTGTAATGGTTATCGAGTTAGCTTCAGGCAACACAGTAGCAGAAATTGATTGAGCAGTAGCTGTGCTGGTCCAGAGGACTTCTGCTTCCTTCCTGTTCCTAAGATGCCTCTTATTTCCTCCCACCTCTTTAGTGAGGTTTCATACTCCCTGACTTGGTGCCATTTTCAGCAAGTTCAGATCCTCCCCAGTGAGGCTGAGGAGAGATAGGCAGTGAGCAACATGTCAAACTGGAAGACAGAAGGGCATCGTAACCTGCCACTGTGCATGCGGCTCACTCCCAAGCCACCCTGGGAGTCACGGGTACTTCAATGGCTGTGGCGAGAGCCACATAAATGCTCTGTGTTGTCTTTGTTTTTAAAAGATCCGTTTGTTAAGTGTAAACATTAAAGTTATCCAGAATCAGCCATGCACAACCCTGTGGACTTATCCTACCAATTTAGGATTTGAATATAATTCGTCATGCAGACCTCATGGGAGAATTTAACCCCCAGTATTATTTTAATGATATTAATGATAGAAACTTGATTTATCGTCTTGACAGTGACTTTTTATAGAAAACAATCACATCGTCCTTCCTGTGGGTGTGACCTTATGGACTGACCCCTACCTATGACACTGGAAAACGTTTATAGAATTCACTCCTCAGGACAGTGGCTACATATAGAAATGTCTTGTCCCAACTAATATGTCCTAGAAATGCAAAAACTACTCCCAGTTTCTGAAGACAGGATATGCAAAAGAACATTGTAGAATACCTTGTCAAAGCTTTTATAGTAACTATATATTTAGATAATGTATACACATTGAGTTGTATGCCAAAGTCAGCTTAAATATTGCCTTGGATATTTAAATAAAACTTAGAAAATGTAACATGGATGCTGTGGCTCATAGGAAACGGCTCACATCATATCCCTGTGGCATGGCAGACACACAGACGTTTATGCTTCTGAAGTTGTGATCCTGGGTGAAGTGGAAACTTACTGAGCTAATGTAACCTAATTCAGTCTTGGCCAGAACAAACACCTGAAACCCCAAGCCTTAATTAGCAGATGCAAAGGGGGAGCTCGGAGAAGAAAGAAAGATTGACATAGATGTTTCGAGAAGACAACAACTAGTGATTACATCTTCTAAGATAAATGCAGAACCCAGAGTAAAGGCCTGTCTTAACAAATCTATACAGACTTCACAGGGAAGTCAGGCCTCTGACTGCTGCTTTGTGCTAAGGTCAGCAAACTTGTTTCTGTCACATTGTTCCTACTGATGAGCAACACTGAGAACTCTTCTTCTAGAAACTGTGTTAATCTAAAGTTTACACTATGATTGCCAGAGAAGGGTTACTGACTTCTAAACATCGTTGATAGCTTTTATCTATGTCAAGTTTTTGGTCAAAGAGCAGGACACATTCTATTCACAAGAAACCTTTGGACGAGATATAAGATACTATGGGCAGTCTCTGTATCCTGCCTCCCAAATCTATGTGTTAGAGCCATGGGTTTTAATATGGTAGTGTTTGAAGACTAAGTACTTGGAGGTAATTAAATTCAGATGAGAACATGAAGGCAAAGTCCTTGCAATGGGAGTAAAACTGGTAGGAAGACAACAGACAGCCACCTTACTCTCTTTCTCCATGAGGATGCAAGAAGTTGGCAGTCTGCAAGCCAAGAATGGTGCTTTTACCATCACTTAGCCATTTGGGACCCAGATCTAGGACTTACAACCTCTGAGAACTATAAGAAATAAATATCTACTTAAGTCTATGGTATTTGTCAAAGCAGCCCATGGTGACTAAGACATATACAGACAGATGAATTCTACAAAACATGAAAACACTACAAATACACCTTTTCCCTCCAGCACACACCTTTCCATTCTTTATAGGTTTTGGCAAGCATGTGAAAACTCCGTGCACCTCTTAGATGAGCTGCAGGTGTGCCCAGGGAACTAGCACAGGGAACATGGCATTGGGAGTTCACCTGCGTTCATCTCAAAGTCTCACCACAGCCTTCAGGCCACTGAGGCTTTTAGGGATAGAGGCTTTTCGAGCGCTCAAGTAGCAATTCAGGATCATTGTGATAGGGCTGCACAGGAAGATGGCTGCTCTGTTAAAATGACGTCATCCTGGTTTCCTTTCCCCCTTAAACTGAAAACAAAGTTGAGGTAAATGTGCTACAGGGAAGATATGTTATGATTAAAAAGTTTAGGCGGAAGCCAGATATAAACCCTGTGGAACAAAAATACTCTACACGCTGTGTGTTTTCCCTAGGCTTGGGACGTCTTTTACTCCAGGATGGATGGCTGCTTGTTGGCCAAATGCCACAGCACAAGTATGGTCAGCTCCAAAGGGAAGCAGGAATGCAGGGCGTTCTCCACCCAGCCAGCACTGTAGTTGGAATAGTACACTGACGAAAGCTCCTGCGCCCTTAGTCAACTGTGATAGTGAACAAAACCGTTCTCCCACTTAACAACAGGAAGTTTATATTGCACGCTGGTAAATGCAGTCAGAACTACAGGGGGGAGCATTAAGATATATTTCACTCAGCTTGCTGCTTTGCATAGGGTCATACCCAAGAACAACCAACTTGTCCTCAGAAGTCCTCAAAGGGAAAGACCGTTGGCTGGACACGAGGGGAGAGTGGGTGGCTGGGCTGGGCTGATCTTGACCCCTGTCTCACCAAACAGAAACAAGCTAAATTTGGAAAGTGCTGCAGGAGGAACTGGAGGAAGGTGACCCTGGGAACATGAAAAGAAGCTTGTTTGGTACTGTCTTAGTTTGTTTGGACCGATTTAATAAAATACCTTGGTCTGGGTAGTTTGTAAATAATAGAAATTTATTGCCCACAGTTTGGAGACCGAGAAGTTGGTCATGAGGACGGTAATGGGTTCCGTGTCTGAGGACACCTTGCTGTCTGCTTTGATGAAGGCATCTCCATACTGTCTTTATACAGCATAAAGCAGGCATACCCCCTCTTTAAAAGGACACTAATTGTACTCATGAGATTCTTCCCTCACAAGAAAATTCTCCTCTCAAAGGCTCCATCTTCAAATACCATCACCCTGGGGGAGATTTCAGCATATGGCCTTGAGGGGGACACAAACATCTGAGTTGGGAGTGGCCCCCAGAACAGAGTAGTTCTGGGAAAGAACTGAGTCACAGACTCTTTCCCTCATTATGCCCTCACACTGTCTCCTCACGAGAGAGTCAGCAAATAGAAGATACAGAATCTTGAAATACAGACCAAGAATCAGAATAACAGTATACATACTTGTAAAGTGCTGAAGATGCAGCAAAGGGAACTATGGGAAATAAAGATAAATGAGAATAAAAAATGTGTAGAGACTGGGGACTCAAGTAATCGTTGAAAGTAACATATGAATATCAGTGATCACAGCTAACATATGGAGAATGATTATAAACATGCCAACAAAACGGTGCATATTAAATCTTCCAGCCTCATAACATACATCTTGAGGTTCAAACCTTTTACCTCCATTTTAAGATGAGCAACTAAGGCAGAAACGAAAGCTGGTAACTGATAGACCTGGGTTGTAATGAGCATCATCACATACCTTGGGTTTGTGATTACTACTGAGAAATTGCAGGGGGTGAAACTCCTCTGAAACTTATAAACAGCTGAAGAGTGGGTTAGAGGACTGGAGGGCGAAGATGAGGAAGTTTCAGAGCTCAGCATGGAGGGGAGTAAAAGAGAGTATAATAGAAGAAGTAGCTTGGCTTGGATCCCTCCAGAAGGTAGCACACGAGACAGCATATGTATAAATGATAGTGGGTCTCACTGGACTATACAGAGGGTCTTTGAGAGGCCCTGTGGGTAGAAGATAATTTATCTCATGGCTCCTGTTCCTATTTCCCAATGGAGAAAGATTTGTTCTGTTGGCATAGAAGCTGTAGGCTTCGAGGTGCAATGGGGAAGCAGCAGGGCATGTCAAGGGAAACCATCAGAACAAGCCTTGGTAATGCTGGAAGTGCTGAGGCTGAGAAGTTGGAGATCAAGATACTAGGCTCAGGGAGGCCAAAAAGATTCCATGCGCACAGCAAAGTGTTTCACGCAAGAGGTCGGGGGTCAGAGAGCTGGCTCAGTGAGGAAGGCGCTTGTCGCTAAGCCTGGTGGCTTGACTTAGACCTCTGGCTGCTACATGGCAGAAAGGGCAGACACGGCTCTGGCGATTTGTTCTCTGCCTTCCACAGGCATACGGCAGCTTGCGTGTATCGATACACACACAAAATAAGTCAACGAGTATACTAATTTTTAAAAAGCTAGAGAACTAGGGAAAAACACAGCTAGGCCTAGCCTATGTCTAATGAGAACGTTGACTTTAGAGAAACAAAGAGGGAAAAATATTAAAGAATAGTGACCCGAGAATGGTGATGCTCACTTATAGTGTGGGCGCTGCAGAAGCTGAGGCAGCTGGATCCTGAGTTACAGACTAACCTGGGCTGCATAGCAAGACCCTGTCTTGTATATTAAAATTTAATGGCATGATCAAAATCTTTGGCTTTCACAATAAAAAAAAATCAGTTTATAACTAGTACCATAATTAACAATATATAAACAGGAAAAACTTGATTTGTTTGAGAATTAAGGAATACAATTTTGATAATCCGCACAACAAAGCTATCCCATTACATATTTATTTTTATTATTTATTTATTTACTTGTTTGGTTTTTTAAAACAGGGTCTCTCTGTGTAGCATTGGTTGTCTTGAACTCACTTTGTAGAACAGGCTGGCCTAGAACTCACAGTGATCCCGCCTGCCTCTGCCTCTCAAGTGCTGGGATTAAAGGCATGCACCACTACACCCAGCCAATAAATATTTTTAAAAGATTTATTTATTTATGTATATGAGTGCTCTGTTATTGCACACCAGAAGAGGGAAACAGATTCCATTACAGATGGTTATAAGCCACCATGTGGTTGCTGGGAATTGAAATCAGTACCTCTAGCAGAGTAGCCAGTGCTCTTAAGCTCCATCACCACCCCCCAATAAATATTTTTAAAGGTTTTATATTAATGATATTAAAACTCTCTTAACTTTTCAAATGAACTTAAGGAGAAAGATTTTTCGTTAAATACATTTGTATTTTCAGATTGCTGCTCAGTATCAAGATACCAAATTCAACTAGGTTTTATTATGCATTTAATAGTCAGATTATTAAAAAATTTAAAATATCATAATAGCCAGAACATGGAAACAGCCTAAGTGTCCATCGGTAGAAGAATGGATAAAGAAACTGTGGTACATATACATATGTGAACACATACATATATACACTATATGTACTATATATACTACTCAGCTATTAAAAACAAGGAATTCCCCAAATTTGTGGATAAATGGATTGAGCTAGAAATGATCATAATGAGTGAGCTAACCCAGAAGCAGAAAGACTCAAATGGTATATACTCACTTATATCTGCATATTAGCCCAAGGGGCATGTCCCACGAAAGCCATCACTCATCAGGAAACTGGGACAGAGGGGAGGACATCCTATTGGGACTCTAAATGAGAGAAGCATGGGAGAATAGCAAAGTAGAAGGATCCAGAGGGTCCTAGAAACCTATAAGTAGAACATTATGATAGGCAGATTTGAGCCCAGGGGTCCTGCTCAAACTAAGGCACCAGCCAAGGACAATACAGGCGGTAAACTTTAAACCCCTACCCAGATCTAGCCAATGGTCAGAACATTCTCCACAGTTGAGTGGAGAGTGGGATATGACTTTCTCACGTACTCTGGTACCTCACATTTGACCATGTCCCCTGGAGGGGGAGACCTGGTGGCACTCAGAGGAAGGACAGCAGGTTGCCAAGAAGAGACTTGATACCCTATGAGCATATACAGGGGGAGGTAATCCCCCTCAGGAACAGTCATAGGGAATGGGAATAATGGGAAAATGGGAGGGAGGGAAGAATGGGAGGATACAAGGGATGGGATAAACATTGAGATGTAACAAGAATAAATTAATAAAAAAATTTAAAATATATTGTGTATAATAGCACAGGAGCATAAAATACTTAAAGATTAAGGAAACAAAAAACTCAAAAAATTATTTCAGAATCTCATAAATAAAGATGTGTATGGTAACATTACTTGTAATGGCCTCAAGTTGGAAGCCATTCACAGGTAGAAATAGTGCACTTATCCATACCCTGGTGATGAAAATGATACTCCATTATAAGCCACCAAGAGATCTGTCACAATGAAAATTCAGAAGGAAATGAGATAAGCCCAAAGAAGCATATGTCTTGTGAATCTATAAACTGAAGTTTCAGCGCCGGGAAAGTGTGAGTGAGGATTGAGATGATAAGAGTCTTAGGAAAATGAAGGAAGTGATTACTTGAAACCGATTTTAGTGTCTTTCAAGGACGACAGAAGGAACCATGCCAGAGAGAGATGGAGGAATAACTTTTGGGTCCTGGTAATGCTCTGTTCCTTGACCAGCATGGCCTTTCTGTAGATACTCAACTGGTGACCAGCTCCACTCTTCACCTGTTAGTGTGCTCTCCCACATCTGTGCCACCTTTAATAATGAGTGTTTTAAGAAAAGGCATTATGATCAATAGAGATCTCATCCTGCAGTAATGCAAGGATAGTTTAACAGTCAAAATATATTGGCTCACTACATCGGCTGACTGAAGACTGTATGGTTTTCTTGAAATGTGTACAAAGTGAATAATAGTATTAGTATAGATTCCTCCTATAAAATCAAAACCATAAGATTCATGAGGGAAGGAAACTATGACAGATTGTCTTAAAACGATACAGCAGATACTATATTAATGAAATGTTGGAAGCAGTCCCTTTAACCCAATAACAAGACAAAATAAAAATGCTAATTATAATTATCACAGTATCAAAAGAAAAAAGAGAGGCTCAGTCAGTAGAGTGCATGAGGACTGGAGTTCAATTGATAACACCCACATAAAAGGCAGGCAATCCAATGCAATCCCAACACTGGGAAGCCAAACAGCATCTTCTAGCCATCCAGTTTAGCTAGTTGGTGGAAAGAGATTGAGGAAGACACCCAATGTTGATCTCTGGCCTCCTTACACATGTGCAGAAGCCCTTCCCCCAAAACACATACAAACATACACTAATAAACACATGACGGGGTGGGGCAGAGGCAGACAGAGGCAGTCAGAGATAGAGAAACACACACACACACACACACACACACACACACACACACAGAGAGAGAGAGAGAGAGAGAGAGAGAGAGAGAGAACCCCTCCCCCAAACACACATACACACCATGTGTGATTGCATGCTCTCTCTTTCACTCTCTTTCTCTTTCTCTCACACACACACACACACACACAAATACACACACACACACACACACACACACACAGAGAGAGAGAGAGAGAGAGAGAGAGAGAGAGAGAGAGAGAGAGAGAGAGAAATATATGAAGATTAGAAAGAAATAAAGTATTCACTGGTAATATGACTAGCTACTTTGTAAAATCTAAATGCATATGGCATTACAAATAATAAGAGAATTCAAGGTTTCTAGACCCACAGTAAGGTTTCAAAATCCATGGCATTTGTATGAGGCAAGCACATGTTTCTGCAGCAGCACAAGCTAAATATTGCAGTGCTTATCAGCATCCTACAGGGATTTTTGATAAAACGTTGATAAGTGGATGCCAGACCTCAGCCAGAAGAACACACACACACACACACACACACACACAAAAAAAAATGGCAGTGGCAATTTTAATAACATCAGGCATGAATGCTCTGTCTGGGAATCAATCTAGAAGATGTAGATTGAAAACAAAGAAATTGGCCAAAATCAGTGTGTCATTGCCGTAGAGAATAAAATAAAACAAAACAACACAATGAAAGGATCAGTGGGATGAAAAGAATATGGGGTAATTTGTTATCTATATGAATAAAACCGAATCCATATACTATAAGTTGATGACAGTTTCAGTATAAAGAATTTAAACCATAAGGCTTTTTTTTTAAAGGTGTTTTTTTTTTTAATGGAGGAATAGAAAGTGATGTTTTCATAGTCTCAAGAAAGGATTTTTTTTGATGAGGTGCAGAAGATGATACAGAAGCAAGGGTAACTTCGCAGTTATGTAGGGTGAAGAGTTGTGCATTAAGACTCCAGGGACTTACAAGGTAAAACAAAGATTAGAATCACCTTCCTGTAACACATTTAAATAGCACATGTTTGATACAACACACATAGACACACATAGACACACACACACACACACACACACACACACACACACACACACACACACACCCCACTTCTGAATAGTTATTAAAGAAAGGCAAAGTTTGTAATAGAAGGGCACATGGTGAGCAGAAAGTGGTCCACGCAGTTCACAGTGGGGGAAGTACAAACTGGCAATCAAGTATGAAGGCTTACTAGATAAAACAAGATCTCACTTGTTAACATCCAAGCACATCCAGTTTTGCCACTGATGAAGGGAAAAGCTAAACATGAAGCAACTTCATTGTAGACTAATGTAGCAATACTTAGTTTTCTGTAGGCTCTCAGGAATTCAAACTCCAGTTGTCACAATGTTACATACAGAAAGGCACCCATTGCAACTTGGTGAAATGAAAGTGTGAAGACAGGCTTACATTGTTGAGGAGGGAACTGACAAAATAATCTGCTTCATATTTCAGAATGCTATGAAACAGGTGTTCTACAAAAAACAAAAAAAAATCTATGCCTGTATGGATAAAACCCAATGACATAATAATCAATGATTTAAAAAGCAAGTGTGTAATATGGAACTATTATATTTCAAAAAACCACAAAACAATAATATTTATTTTTAAGGAGGTTACAAACACACACAGACACACACTTCACTTGTGTGGATCATAAACACAAAATCTTTTATGAGAATGACATATACAGACCTTCTGGGTTGGAAGAAAATTAAGAATTTAAGTATCATGACATTCTGTATTTTCCCCCTAACACAGGGACTCTGAGAGACAATAAGCCAAGTTTTGTTAATATTTTCTTAGCCTCAGGCACAGATAATTTTGTGCTATTACATTACTCTTTGTTTGTTTAAAATGCTAGCTAGTCCAACTGAAGTTTTTTATTTTGAAAATAAATTCAGATGAGGAAGTGTTTCCATGTGCCGTATGTACCTTACAGGTCTTCCCCGAATTTAGGACAATGCTAACTTAGCTGGTGACTTTGCCCTTATCCAGGGGACAGGGCTGGGCAGGCTTCACCTCTTTTCTTCACCTGTTGCCTAGAATAACAGCAGAGGGCTTGCTGGCTTGATACAGCTGTAAGCCTATAGAATAGTGACTAGCTAGGCAGTGCCAAGCAGCAAAGCCCTTCTCCCTGGGTGCTCAGGGACAAAGTGCGTGGCCAGACTGTGTATTCACCTTAGTTGAGCAGGGCATGCAGGGTCAGCACTGCTGCTAGCTTCCTGTTTGGGGAAATGCTGAAGTGCAAGTGGAAACATAACAGAGATTATACACAAGGCGGTCCAAAGGCTGGATGCAGCTCTCACTCACAGGTTGTTTGAGTCACAGTGATCTGTCTGTTTGTTTGTTTGCTTTCTTTGCTTGTTATTTTGCTTTGAGTAAAATTTAACTCAGTAAAATTTAATACCAGGTATTTATGATTTAAAAAACTAGATTCCTGTTGCCTCTTCTAGAATGATGCTGGCACACTGGGCCTGGAGTCTAGACTGTCACCAGCTGGATGGGTCTGAAGGTTATCCCCTCCTCCACTGCCTGATTCATTAGCTGCTGGCTCCTGGAAACATGTCGACTCTCCCATGTCACAGATGAAAGGATCGAGATCTAGAGGGCTCTGTCTGCCTTGCTCAATGTCACGGTTGCTGTGTAGGTTCAGGCGTGTTGACACATGTCACACAGGTACCAGTTGGTTTGAGATATCTTTTCTCTATAATATGGCCCAGTCTTTGGGACACCAAGTTTGTCTCCATCAGAAGGCTCAGGGTAAATGAGGACTGGGTGCTTTTTACAAAGGCTCATTTCAAGCTTCAGTAGGAACAGGACAGAGGGATTCTCTGGGGTAGCCACTCACTTAAATTGCAATGTTTCCATCTCTCCAAACTCAAAAGAAATAATTTTACATGAAAAAAATGCAAGAGAATATCACAATATAATTATATACAAGGTATAACTGGAGGGTCTGTGGTCACATTGGACCACATTTAAAAATTTAGATTTATTCATTTTATCTTATGTGTGAGTGTTTTCTCTGCATGTGTGTATGTGACCATGTGTATGCTTCTTGCTCATGGAGGTCAGATGAAGACATTGGATCCTCTGGGACTTGAGTTATAGATAGTTGTAAACCACCATCTGGGTGCTGGGAATCGAACCCAGATCCTATGCAAGAGCCACAGCTGCTGTTAATCTTTGAGCCACTTGTCCAACCTCAGGCACCACTTGATGCTTCCAAGAGTCCCATGTCCCTTCACAATGTCATTGCTTTTTCTTCTGAGTCCAGGAAGTTTATGATTATTACTGTTCTGAAATGCTCACAGGCCTTTGTCTAACATGTACTTCCTTTAGGCTTTTTTGACTTACTGGTTTCTGCTTAAGCTGGTAGATAGGCCACACCAGTTTGCACAAGTATTTATTTATTTATTGTTTGTTTGTTTGTTTGTTTGTTTGTTGGGGGGTAGAGGACATAACTTTTGTGAGCTCTTTTTCTTATTCTACTTGGGAACTGAGTTTCTGCTTTCAATTTTTATACACTGAGACATCTCATTAACTCAGAAAAAAATGTGTTCTTGGCAGAGCCACTTTACATAAGTTATAAAATCTTTTAGAATGCAAATTTAAAGACGCTAAGTCACCTGCATGTGAATGAATGGTGGACAATCAGATCAATTAGCTTTAGCACACTGTTAAGAGCTGCCCAGCAAAGGGAAAAGATAAAAAGCGGTAGATCTTAACTACAGGTGCCAACAGGTTCAAAGATCTATATTGCCAAAGGACACATTTAGCCTGGAAATAGGTCTGTTAAAAACACAACTTTGGGGCTGGAGAGATGGCTCCATGGTTAAGAGCACTGGCTGCTCTTCCAGAAGACTGGGCTTCAATTCCCAGCACCAACATAGCAGATCACAATCATCTGTAACTCCAGTTCTAAGAGATCTGATACCCTCAAACACATATACATTCAGCCAAAACACCAATGCATGTGAGATAAGAGTAAATAAAAAATTAAAAACCACAGCTATGGGTTGCTGTGGGCCTGCAGTTGTACATCTCAGTGCACAGAAACTGGAAATACCACAAAAAGGACAAGTCTGGGTACTTGTGAGAAACTGGAACTCTAGAGGGATGGGGTCCAGAGGAGTGCTAGCTTAGCCAGGATGCCTGTAATGTCTTTCTTAAAATGTAAGCGGAATGGAAGCAGTTGGAGTATACACAGCCATCTTTCTTTACAGTGTTCTCGGGTGACACATAAGTAGCTCTGTGACCACTAATCTCCAATCACAGTCCCAGTCATGTAAGACTAAGAAGCCTGCTCATCATCGGAAATGAAGCTTCCTGTACCCAAACCAACTTTTAATTATAAAAACAACACCATGTATAAGAGTTAACTTTCTGATTCACAGATTAAAATCAAGCCAGCCAAGGATGGTGGGACAGATTCAAATGAGCACAGGGTCACCCAAATTCCAAATAGAAACCAAATCAATGTGGCATTGTTTATTTCATCCCAATATAAGTTCTTGATTCTTTTTTTCCTTTAACAGTGATGGCTTTTGTGTCCAGAAAATCCAAAGGAACACAGGGCCTTGGGAAGACAGTGTCAGGGGGAAGTCCAAACTAGGAAGGAATGGGGCTGAGGCTCCAAGGAGACTTGTCCCAGGCTGGGGCACTTCAAGCCACCTGTTTGTTCATCATCCTGACATCTAGTACCCTGGCCATTATAATCACTGTCAGTCTGTGTGTCTATTTATCATCTATCCATCTATTATCTAACCCATCTATCCATCCATCCATTATCTATTTACCTCCCATCTCTGCCCTTCTACTTAGCACACCCATCTTATATCACTTAAATTTATTATCCACCAGTTATCTTGTATCCATTCATATCTTCTATCTACCATCTATCTATCTATCTATCTATCTATCTATCTATCTATCTATCTATCTATCTGACCTATTTATTGGTATCTATTTACTGATCTCTGCAATCTTTTCTCTTCCATCTGGGACTCCTAGAGTACTGGGCAGCTGGGGCTGGCTCCTCCCTTCTTCTAGCGCCATACATTCCACCTGGTCCTCAAGGGCTGCTGCTCTTTTCCCTTGTTGTGTCATCTCTGGACTCAGGAAGAGCCGGTAGCTGAGCAACAGCCTTCCAGGGGGTGACCCAAAGGCAGAGGTAGGTAGTAGGTAGGACTAGCTTGTACCTCGCACAGCACAGCCCTTCAGTCACTCACCTTGCTAGCCACAGGCGGGGCGGCCAGGAGCAGCAGCAGCAGCATGAAGAGCAGGAGTGCCTGGAACCTTGGAGCAGTCTCTGAGTGCATGATGGGCATCGGTCCTGAGTTCCGGTGTGTCCAGGGACCTAAGGGACCCACGGGCTCTCAGGCCTCTCGGTCCCCCGCGGGACACAGATTGGGGGGAGGCCTCGCTGTGAAGTTCGCCTTGCTGGCCCGCCGGGCGAGTTTTGTAGGACTCGAGACCCACCGCGGTCTGTTTGTCCTCACTCAAGCTTTTGATTGTGACTCCAAGGGAGGGAAGAAGTGGCTGAGGTCCCGCCCTCGTCCCCTCTCCCTCCCAGCTTGCCAGGCACTGTCCCTTCAACCGGGCATCGCGCCCAGGAAGTGAGAAAGGGTTGGGCGCCGGCAAAGCAGGCAGGTGGGCGCTAATCCAGGGTCAGGGTGAAAGAGGTGATGTCCCTGCGATCCTGGGACTCCGGTGCCTAGCGGGTGCGGGTCAACGTGAGGAATTTAGGGGTGTGCGGCAGGGAGGTGGCTGCACAGGGTCGGGGGAGTGGCCTGCAGTCCTGCCCAGATTAAGCGGGAGGCGCGCGGGAGTCTGCAACTCTGGAGGCCAGGTTTGCTGGCAGCTCCTGCTACTGCGCATCTGCTGCCGACTTTCAACTTGCGGCCAGCGCACAGACTTGGCGCCGAGCAGGCAGTGAAGAGGAACACGGTCACGGGTGGATTCCCTCAAGCCACGATCGCGAGGCGCGTGTCCAGTCTGCCGGCTAGCCTGCAGTTCTTTCTCTGCCTGGTGGTTCGTCAGGTAAGCCGCCTATAGGCAGGCACTGTCCCAGCGCCAGGGCACCTGCCTGGGAGCAGAAACATTGTGGCGTCTAAGGGGTGGTGACTGGGGAAGTTGTGGCCTTGGGGTCAGCAGAGGAGAGCTTGCCTGGCTCCCAGGCTTCTCTGCCAGGGCTTGAACTGGGCGCTGTGTGTTTTGATTAATTTGGAGGCTCGAGTTACTGTCCTGGCAGTGCTGGCATTCCAAAATGCCAAGAGCAAGAGGCAGCTGAGGGGAAAGAGAAAGCTCATCCTATTCTCTGAGTTGAACTGCTTTTCAGGCTAAACCTTATCTGCGGAAATGGAGGAGAAAATGAGAGGCAGCTCTGGTCCAGGGTGTCCCTGCCTGGGAGGGCCTTGGATGCAAATGCCACCACTGGCTTGGTAGGACACCCTGTTGCAGGGCTCCTATGCTATCTCACGCTGCAGACTACACTGAATAGGGTGAATCATTTAAAATGCATGGGCTACAGTAAAGTCACAGTTTTACTTAGATACAATCTTCGCAGTGCTAAAGGAGCGATATACTAACAGGCACGAAGTATGATTATTGAATGGTATTACTAGCTCTATAACACTCCCATTAAACAGCCATATTGTCACGATGGTAACTGAGAACAAAATCTTGTGATAACCACCCAAACGTCCTGAAGATAACAGTGAGCGAAAACTCAGCTGCCAGCATTGGTGGCCTTTTAGATGATGTTCCTCACTGCCTCCATGAAGAACCAGTGAACATTTACATGTCACTGTTTTCTTATCCAAGTTCACTGGCCATATAATTTTCATCTCTTCCCCCTCACCCCCCTCCAGATTGCAGAATGAAAAGGGGACATCTTCCATGATGCACATTCATGGCCGTACATTAGAATCTCACGAGGAACATCTAAAATTTCCAGTACCCAGGAAGTTCCAAACCAATTAATTATATCAGCCTCTCTAGAGGACAAACTTATTGGTGCATGACAGAGCCTCTTGCAGATTCTTTGTGCAAAGATACTTTGTAGGCACTGTTTTGTTTTGTTTTGTTTCTTCTCTCTCATACATTACATCCTGACCACAGTCATTTTGGTGAGTGGCACTGAATTAGAGTCTCTTTAGTAGAATAATAATATTAAATTCTCTAATAATATTATTATTAATATTAATTATAATTAATTATATTATTATATAATTATATATAAGTAATATATATTAATTATTATATTAATAAATAATAATATTAAAAGAGAATATTAAAGTCTCTATTAAGATTTAGGGACATTGCAGAATTTGTGCCTAGGTCATAAATGTAATTTGCCACATAGTGGCTTTAGGAAAGTTCTTAGGGGGACTTCTGCCGTCCTTGTGGGGTAGGATGACAGGTCCTCTGCTGATGTAGTGACAATGCCCAAGAATCCTGAGAGGCATATGAGCCTTTTACAAATTGACACTGCTTCCTGAAGGAAAAAAAAAATCAGTTTTAGTCCTGATATCAAATGTTCCTCCTCTATGCAGGATTAGAGAAAAATCTGAATTTTAAATGGCTTTTCTTGAGGCCCTGTAACTACAGGGCCTCCATCTCTTTCTCTCTGTGTGTGATGTATGCGTTCATGTTCATGTGTGTGCATATTCTTGTGTGGGTCAGCAAGAGCTATAGAGCGTGTGTGATGGTCAAATGACAACCTTGAGTGTTGGTCTTTACTTTCCACCTTGCTTGAGACAGGGCCTCTTAGTCCCTGGCCCGTGAGCCTCCAGGGCTTCTCCAGTCTGCACCTCCCATCTCACTTTAGGAGTGCTGGCATTTACAGATACACACACCTGCCTCTTTATGCATCCTGGGATCCAAGCTCAGGTGCAAACTTCCACAACAGGTGCTTTCCCCACTGAATTGCACCCTCAGCCCAGAGCCCTGGAGTTTTGATGGGAGAACAGGCTGAGTTTTGCCAGCATCAAGCAGTCGCCTGCATGATATTTCTGATGCAACAGTGGAAGGAAATTGGAAGAAGGAAGAAGGAAGCAGATGCTCACGAGCCTGGCATGTGGACTAACCCCTGACTTCTGAATCCTTTGGTACTTACTGGTATGGATTAACGGCTCCAGGGTGAACTCTTATCCTCTATAACATATTCGTACCAGACTTGGGATATTGTGGACTCTGATAATCCCTCAGAAGTCTTTTGTACAAGACGTTTGCATAACCACCACATGCTGCGTTCCGATTGGAGCAGCAGACGGTCACATGGATGGATGCCATGAGAAATGGTGGCACAGTGCAGGGTGCTTTCCTGAGCTCAATATTAATGAATGAGAACCAAGAGCATCCCCATACTGACTGCAGGTCAGTACCCTTCCAAGGCACCTAGAGCCCTGCCTGGCTTCCCCAAACACCAGCAGCTTGGGCATACCCAGGAGCTGTTCGAAACTGGAGTCTCAGCTGCCACCCAGACTCAGCGAATCAGAACGTAACCGTCAAAGACTCACGATCAATCTCTAGCTGATTCTTTTGCAAGTGAAACATGGAGCCAGATGTAAGCACACAGTCCTCGCCTCTCCAGAACACACACACACACACACACACACACACACACACACACACACACACACACACTTCTCTACATGATCGCCTATGCTCACCTGTGGTTGTAGTTAACCAGAGCTCATAACTTTAAGAAAAAAATCAAGAGAACTAGTATTTCATAGTTTACTCCTTCAATGAGCAAAACAAAAGGAAAAGGGAAAATGATTCTTTTTGTACAAGATTTTTTTTTTAACACTTGATACTAAATGGAAGTTTTGAATACAATTTTTCAGTACCTTTGACAAGCTCTATATAATGATTTAATCTGCTTTTAAAATTACAATTAATATCATGCCTCTTCTGTTTTCTTTTTAATTTTTTAGATTTATTTTATTTGTGTAAATATTTTGCATGTTTGTGTGTGTATGTGTGTGTACCTGCATAAAAGCTAATGGGTGTGGCAGTCCACTTGTGCTCCCAATATGTGAGAAGCGTATATATAGAATAATTGGAGCAAGCAGGCAAGCTACAACCTCACCAAAATAGTGGGCTCTCTCTTGTTCAGCAAGGGATCCTGCTCCCACATACAGGACAGAGACAACTGTGACCCAATATCAACCTTGGGCCTGCAAATGCATCTACACACATACAAATATACATATATATGCACACTCACTAATATACTACATGTACATGCTCACTAATTCACTACATGCATATAAAAGAATTCTAAAATATAATAGCCATAGAATATAGACAAAAATAATATATAGTTACTTCAGTAAATCAATTCTTTTTTTTTACTGTCATGTATAGCATGAGTTAGTGCAAATAATAGCCAGGTAGATACTCATTGCATTAATAACCATAGATATTTATGCTGCATTTAAAGATATGCAGATGACACCAGAAATACATATGTCATCAGTGCCAACCTAATTTATAGAATGCTACCTCATATTTTATGATTTCTTATATTTAATGATTTTAATTTACAAATCATTTTTCATTCTTGTTATACATAAACTAGACTTAGTATTTTGTTCTTATTTCTTTTTATTTGTAGAAATGTAATATAGACTTCTTTGTTGCTTTATTGTCTGAAGGTTTTTTTTTTTTTAAGGTTCTTTATTTCCAAAGTTCATAATAAAAGAGCAGGCTTACTTTAATTGTAATTATGGAACTCTTTCCCAGTGATGTTTTCAGCTGCTAATTATTTTGGCCATGCTGTCCACTGATAACCTCATGCATACATAAAGCATGCCCTGGGCTCTACTCAGCGGTGGCGGTTGTGTGTGAGCCATACTGCACGTGCTGCTAAGACGCACCATGAACTATACAAAGTCTGTGACTCTGAAGATGTCTTATTTTGTCATTGTTGCTGTTTTGTTTTGTTTTTCACTTACTTATTGGTGAGGGACTGTGACACCGTGCCTGTGTGAGGCCAGAGGACAAGGGTCTCATCTCTTCTCCCACGGTGCAGGTGCCAGAGGTTACGTTCAGGTCATCAGGCTTAGTGGCCAGGTCATTTACCCAGGGACCATATCCATCCCCAAATCTCAGGTTTGAGGTTACGCCCTCGAATCTCTTGACACATTCCTGAGTGGCACAACCATTCAATGAGGAGTGTTGTTTCAGGTCTTGTTCTTAAGGAAGAAACATGGTAAGGAGCATCCTGGCCCCAAGGGATCAATTCCCACAGGAAGCCAGGATGGCTTAGAGGCTGCCCAGAAGACAAGCTGTAGCCACGGGAAAAGCCGTGATGAAGTTCTTAGGAAAGAAGAGAACTTTCATGAGCCCAGTTACTCTTCTCCAAGAAAAAGCTTTCCTATGGTCCCTGAGATGGGCACGGTACACCTCCCTCCCCGTCGGCATTTCTGCCTAGCCTTAGAGTTCATCTGGATACTTTCTGACAAATCTTTCTTTTTGACCAAACCCTTAAATATTGTCCTCTTTCTTCTCTGTCTTATTTAGAGACAGTGCCCCCTTTGACCTCTATAAAATGCAGATTTCTTTACTTGAATTCCAAATGCAAAGGCCTCTAAAGGAGAACTCTGGCTGCTTTCTGAGATTCAAAGGGAACAGGGCCTCTCTGTGGCACCAAGCCACCCCATTTATAAGTGATTCTCTATGCTCCTGGAGTCTTTCTTTTCCGAGATCGGCTTTCTGAGACCCACAAATTCTTATCAAAGATGTAAAGTCTCCACAAAGCCCATGGCCTAGAACGCACTGTCCGTTTAGCCTCTGTCAGTTCTGAGAATTGTTCCAAGGGGAAGAAAGAGAGTGATGGTGATAATGGGGAAGTGAAACAGGAGGGAAGGAAACATGGAGCAAAAAGAAGAGAGAAAGAAAGTGGAGGGGGGTTAAAGGAGAAGATAAGGAAGTGGGAGAGTCCCCATGCCCTCACCATTCCCTTTCTCTGTGTTTTCAGGATGAGCATCAGCTTGTTCTGTAGTGCCACCTGAAACTGTCCCACCGCATGCTTCCTTCTTCCACACTAACTGAAGACTCACTGCTCTGCATGACTCCCTCTCCTTGATGTTTGAAAGGTTTTTTAACCTCCAACCACTGCTCAGGCCTATATACCCAACTCTGTAGGAGGCAGAGGCAGGAGGATCTGATATCAGGAGTCCGAGATCAGCCTGGGCATCATAACAATATTATCTATCTATCTATCTATCTATCTATCTATCTATCTATCTATCTATCCATCTAACTACCCGACTAATGAACTAACTAGCTACCCGGCTACCTAACTCCCCCTCCCCCACCTAGAAGCTACTGTATCCCCAGACATTCCTTCCCTTTTATTTTGGGCCAGCCCCACTTTCTATTTTTATAACCTCTTTTTTTTTTTTTACATGTTGAGAAGCTGTTTGTTGTCTCTATTACACATTAGGAAGAAAAAGAGAGAGTAAGGAAGAAGGGAGGAAGAAAAGAAAGGAGGGAGGGAGGAATCAGTTATGGAGCCAGGCACTGGACCGGGCACTGATTCAGACTCATTTTGGTCCCTTGGGTATTAATTTTCCATTCTGAGAAACCCTGAACTCAGAGGAATTGCAGACTTTCACAGGGCTACCCTTATCAAACGTTTTAACTACATAATAAACTGTCCATGTGAAAGTAATGAATATCTGAACACCAGCCTTTCCAATTCTCATCCCCTGGCTATTGGACCGCAAGGTCGGCATGCAGGGGAGCAGACTCTCCCTACATAGGAACCCCAGTCGCTTTCCACTTGGGAACTCAGCTTTCCACTGCCCTTGGGAATAGCCCTGCCCAAGGAATCAGCTGATGTTGTTGCCAGAAGCTCATTCCAAAGGCAGATCTCAGAAGTCTAAAAGGCCCAGAGAGCTGAGATAAGTGCACTGCCATGGCCAGGGAGGAGCTGCCATTTAGCACTTTCAGCAACACATTTGAGAGAGCATGCTAAACTAGAGATGCTACTCTGAACTTGGAGGTAAGAGGCCAGTGTGATTCTGAAAGGTAGCCTATGCTTTTTATTTTTATTTAAATAGCATGTACCATGCCGTTCCTAGATGTGACATTATTGTGGTTACTGTCAAGTTTTCTGTTGATGTTGGGAGGAGACCTCACAGAGGAAGTGATAACACAAGCCCATGTTGCCAGAATAGTGGGTGAGCTGAGATAGGGTGCGCTTGGTGCTGTCTTAACAGACCCAACTCCAGTGTCATCTGAGGACTGCAGCATTCAGAAACTCCAACCAGGTCTACAGGGTAGGAGAGGTGGGGTGGGCTGGCTCAAGGCCAGGGGCATTCTGTTCCAGCTGGAATGTAGAGCAGTTCTCAAGAATGTACTTGAGTAGTCGTCAAGTTTTTCCCTTTCAGAGACCATGAAGCTGCAGCCACATTCCGAGGGTCTTCGGACCACACAGACTCATGACCCACATGAAAAATCTCGGACGGAATTAGGGAAACCTGTTTTTCCCCTTTGGCGGGGGTTGCCCTTGGAGTAGAATCAGCTTAAATAGATGAAATCAATGGGACTGGATGGAACGCACTATGTTAAGCAAAATAAGCCAGAGACACTCACACCACGCTCTATCCCATTCACATATGGGATATGACAGAAGCAGATTTCGTAGAAGTTGGAGACAGACAGTGGGGGCTGAGAAAGCTGAGAGAGAGGCTGGTCAGTGTTACATATGTAAGAAGCACTGAATGATGATGAACCATACCCTGTGTGTTAAAACCACCACAATTCATTTGTATGCCTTCAACATAAAGAAATGATAAATGAGAGCATGTTTGAGGAAATAGAGTTTTTCTTGATTTGACATTACACTGTATGCATGCACTATAGTTCATCGTTAATGCAACTTCTTTCATGCTTTCAAAGGTATTGGTGAAAATAAAATCGAATTTTAAAAATTATTACGTTTTATTTACTTACTGTGCATATATTTATGTGTGAGTGTGTGAGTCTCTCTCTCTCTCTCTCTCTCTCTCTCTCTCTCTCTCTCTGTGTGTGTGTGTGTGTGTGTGTGTGTGTGTGTGTGTGTGTCTGTCTGTCTGTCTGTCTGTCTGTGTAGGAGGTGCCTTTGCATATCTATGGAAATGAAAGAATAGTTTGGAGGAGTCAGTTCTCTCCTTCAAGCATATTGGTTCTCAGATTGAACTCAGACCATCAGGTTTGCAATAAAATTTTTACCCACTGGACCATCTTGTCAGCCCTGTTTTTTGTTTTTGTTTTTAATGAAAACAGAAACAAGTAACTAGTTTGTATATTTAAAAAAGTTGGCGATATCTACCATCTATCTATCTATCTATCTATCTATCTATCTATTTATCTACCATCTAACTTTTTTGTTTTGTTTTACGAGACAGGGTTCCTCTGTGTAGCCTTGGCTGTCCTGGACTCACTTAGTAGATTAAGCTGGCCTCAAACTCACAGAGATCCTCCTGCCTCAGTCTCCTGAGTGCAGGGATTAAAAGAGTGTGCCACTATGCCCAGCTATCATCTATCTTTTTAAATACAGGTTTTCTGTACCTCAGGCTGACTTTAATATCACCATGTAATCAAGATAGACCTTGGTCTTTTCATCCTTCTGCCTCCGCATGCCAAGTTATGGAGTTACAAGGAATGCACTACACATCCCACTTATGCAGTGTGGGTTTCGTACTCAGGGCTTCAGGCGTGTTAGGCAAGCACTCTGGCAAATGAATGACACCTCCTAGCCTTAATCAGCTTAATAGGTAAGATGTGGGTCATTAAAGGAAATTATCCAGTGGACTGGGGTAAATAAGGCTCCCCTACGTATAACTGGGAAGAGCCTTTTCTTAATTAAAAAAAAAATTACATTTTATGTGTAGGAGTGTTTGAATGTACGTCTGTGCACCATGTGCATCCAGTGCCTGCAGAGGCCAGAAGGGAGCATCAGATCTCCTGGTACTGGAGTTCAGCTGGTTGAGTCTCAAACTTGATCCCCAGACCTCTGGAAGAGCAACCAGTGCTCTCAACCACCAAGCCACCTCTTCGGTGACCCCCCTTACCCCTGTTTTAAAAAAGCCCAAGCAGCTGGGCAATGGTAGCGCATTCCTTTAATCCCAGCACTTAGGAGGCAGAGGCAGGTGGATTGATGTGAGTTCGAGGCCAGCCTGGTCTACAAAAGCGAGTCCAGAACAGTCAAGGCTACACAGAGAAACCCTGTCTCAAAAAACCAAAATAATAATAGTAATAATAATAACAACAACAACGACAAAAACAACAACAACAATAATAACAATAATAAATAAAACAAATAAAAAAGCCCAAGCACTGAAAATTCTAGTTTGGAAAAAAGAAAAGTATAAAAGGTGGTTGTCTGCACAGTCATAATGATTTGTCATTGGTAAGAACCTTCTGGTAGTTATGTCGGACAGACAGTATGAGTGCTCATTGGGTAAGTAGGACATTGTTTCACAGAGGGAACAAAACCTGGGCATTTAGCAGAACTCACAGATTTAGCATCACCAGTGAGTGAAAAGACATCAACTTCTATAAGTATTTTGTGAGTAGAAAAGTCCAGACTACAGCCTCTTGCTCATCTGGTCCCCAGCCTTGGCCACAAGCCCACACCAATGAGAACCCCGCAGGGAGTGTTTCAACCCAAGAGCCTGTTGCAGAAAAAACAAATTTCCCATGGTGGAACTCATGGAAATCTGGAAGATCTTGGATCTTGTTCCCAAATTTGGAGCATTTGGAAAACATTGAGCAAAGCACATGAACCATCCCAGGGGAACCGGAAGCCGAGAATTCTCTTTTCGAAATAAATGAAATGCAGTTAATAATCACAAGGAGTTAGAAAATGATATGGTGACATTTGTTAGTTGCATGTGCTAGAAAAGACTTCTGTTTGCTGGGGGAAAGAGCCTGGAGACTTAAAAGGGTAGCTCTCTGGTGAGCAGGCACTTAGAAAAGCACTCAAGTGCTGATATTCAGTCTCTCTTTCGGAGGACAAGTGAGTTTAGCTTCCTGTGAGAGCAGACAGCCTTAGAACCCTCAGAAAGGAGAGACATTCCATCTACTTCATCTGCACAGGTCCATTCAGATACAGTAAACCAACAGTGAAGCTACAGGAAGGGGCGGGGCAACTTCCGTCCTTTCAGCCTATGGACTCTTGTTGCGTTTTCCTCTCCAACAGCAGCTTCTTGTGACTACTCAGCGTACTTGCTTTCCTCTGAACTCAAGGTTGCTCTTCACCTGGACTTTACCCTGGGCCACCTCTTGATGCATCTTTCTTTCCCCACATCTTTTCTTCTCAGTGCTGTTGTTTATGCGCTCCACGGAGTCTCTCTCTGGGCTATTCCCCAGCCTGGAGCCAGAGTTCTCTGTCACAGAGACGTGCTTTGAGTTGGGCTGCCTTGGATGCAGGGCTTTATTGTCCTTCTTTCCGTGGGGCTGAGGAGATGGGATCAGATAGAAAGCCTGGCTGTGCCCTCATGCAGCTAGGCTGGAGGTGGGACCTCATGCCACCACAGAGAATGTTCCTTTTATCAGTCACAGTCAAGAGTGGCAAAAGCACTTCCTTCAGAAGACACATCACCTCTGCAGAAGTTGACTGTGTAGAAGGTTGTCTGACATCATTTGTGTATATCCTAATGTCACAATGCTTCGGAGTGATCCTATTATGTTTGTGGCAGTGACACAGTCAAACAGAAACATGCCATCTCACCTAATTCCACATAACATCAGCTGTTAATGTAGGGTGTTAACTCAGAGGACCACTGTTGTGTGTGAGAGAGGGTAACTTCTTATGTACTTGGAAGCTAGACCAAAGCAAACACTTTAATGTACTCAACCCAGGCCATTGCAACAAATAAATTCCTCATGTATTGCATGTAACATATGAGGTCACGTCTCATGCACAGAGTAGGTGCACATTGCTGGTGACAGTGTCAAGATGACAGCACGGTCAAGGCTCTGCTTCATGGGGCTGGTCTGCGGGCTGCAGAGATGCACACCTAAGTGTAGACCCACTCTTGATCTGTTCCTGATAAAAAGACCGTTACTTCCCTTTGGCCACTCACTAAGAATGGGTCTTCACACTGAGGTACACATATCCCGGGGAAGCAAACACTGCTCCAAACTTATACAACTCATTTTCTGGAAAATGAAACAGAGTCAATGTCCAGATGGATTCTCAGCTGTGGTATGTATTCTTCCATGGAGTTCTGTCTTTGATCAAGATTATCATCTTGCCTCTCACAGTTGTTCTTCTTATGCTTTTCAAGAGAAGAACATATTCTCTGAGCTAGTTAGTGTGAACCTTCAACTTGAAGCACCCTAGAAGACCGAGTACTAGGGTTTTGATTGAGGAATTGTCCAGATCATTTTGGCCTGTACACTCATCTTGATTGTTAGTTGATGCGGGAAGACCCAGCCCACTGTGGGCTGTACCATTCCCTAGGCAGGGAATCTTGAGCTGTATAACATGGGAAGAGGCTTAAAGAGAGCGAGCAGGGAGCATGGGCGCGTTCACTCTCTTTGCTCTCGACTGCAGATGTCCTGCTCCTGTGGCTTCTCTGTAGTGATGACTCATAACCTGGAATTGTAAGCTTAATAAACCCTTGTTTTCTAAGGCTGTTTTTGTCAAGAAATGTTAACACAACAGCAAAAATGAAACTAGGTTACTCCTGTCCTCAGATCATCCCAGATAGCCCCAGGGCTCACCAGCCTGTCAAGCTTATTTGGTGAACTGCAGGCTAATGCTAAGACTGTTTCTCAGGGAACAAGGTAGATGGCACATGAAGAACACTTGAATTTGACCTATGACCCCCCCCCCTCCACACACACTCATGCAGCTGCACACAAAAACAGTTGAATATATATGGAATGTATGCTGTGTAAATACAAGTTCATAATAAACATTGAGCATTGTAAATTTCCATTAAAGAATATATGTGCAACATTTATTTTTTACTCGTCAATGGTGGAAATCGGACTGTGGTGGCATTATGATGCTCTGGATATTTCTAAAATAATGCTGAAGAGTTTTATACTGAAGCTTCCAGAAATCATCCAAGTGTATTGAGAAACTCCAGATGTTTGTGAGGACAGTAGTCAAACTCCAGATGTTTAGACAGTAGTCAGGCATCCTTCTTCAGCATTTTAGTAGTGATCCTCTGTGAAAACGTCTTCACAGCAGGCCTGTGTGAGTATAGAGATCGATTGCATCAATTATTTTTCACTAAAATATACATATCTCTGATTTTTCATAACTTTGGACAATTTTCCATTTCTTTGCAATATTGAGTATACTTTATGTGAGTCAAGTCAATTTGCATTTTCTTTCCAAAATAATAATTTGTTTTATTGTGACTGGTTTCCAGAATGTAACTTTGGGAATGGAAAAAAAAATCTGATGTTCTCCATGATTGTGTTTCTACTTGGTTTTGAAACTATCATAGAATGTGGTCCCACCACTACCAGAAAAACTGGTCTTTAGTTAACACAGCATCGATTCATTTGCCCAGCTTTCATCCAGAAATTTAAAAATAGCTCCTAATACTGGACACGACTGGTTTCTTTCTCCCTACCAGTTCCTATAAGGACAGGAGCTCAGAGGAGCCAAACTTTTAAAAATGAGACATATCCATTCTTTGTGCCAAAGAGATTTTAGATCAAAGTAAAGGGTTCTTCAGGTCGTTTAAAAATAATTTTTCTCTTGTTTACAAATAAAATTCAAAACACAGAGTTTACCATTTTAACTCCTCTGAAGTTTATAATTGAGTAGTCCCAGCTACAATCATGATGTATGCCCTGGTCACTCTCTAATTCCAGAACAGTGCTGTCATCTTCAAACCAACCCTGTACTCCCCAATATTCCATTTGTCCCACTCCTGACATTTTCTGTCTCTATGGATTCACCCATTGCTTATGAGTTCATGGTTCATCCATGTAGCAGCATGTATCTATGTGCAGTTCCTTATTATGGCTAAATAATATTACATTGTATGATGTAATATTTTGTTTTTCCATTAATCAATTAATTGATTTTTTTAAACTTTAATTGTTATGATTATCATGTACAAATATACTGTGAGAATGGGTCTTCAGTTCTCTTAAATCTTTTCACTTTTCAAAAACATATTTATTTCATATAGAGGATTTGAGACTATTTCAATTTCTATTTTATCTCTTTTTATCTTTCAAAGTCAGCTTACAAAGGGCTGAAGAGTCAGCTCAGTGGTTAAGAGTGCTAACTACTCTTTCAGAGGACCTGGGTTCAATTTCCAGAACCTACAAGGTGACAGACAATTGTAACTCCAATCCCAGAGGATCCAACTCCCTCTCACGGCCTCCCTGGGCACTGTGTGCACATGGTGCACAGACAGATGCTGGCCAAACACCCATAAATGTAAAATAAAAATAAGGGAAGTTTCTCTTTTATGATGTTTTCACACATTCCTCATCCTTACCCCTCACCCACCCTCACCCCTGTTCCTCCTTTCTATGCCCCTGTCTCTCTCCACCATACCTTCTTGCCCTTAGTAGGATTATTTTCACTTCTAAAGATGCTTACTCAGTATAACAAATACTAAAAAAAGTTTGCCATGTCAATAGGCATTGGGGTTGTTTAGAAAATGTTTCCATCATGGACAGAATAATAGAATCCATTATTCTCAAGATTATGATGCACCACTGTTATAAGAGACATATTTGCATTTCACATGTACATACTTTAACACAGGACACTGACTCCCAACTGTCTACCAGAGTCTTCTGGAAGAGCGGAGAAGGCTGGAGGAGCATTTTGGGCACAGAAGTTATCTGTGAGGGCACCAGTGCTCACGTTCTTCATGAGGTGCTTTTTCAGATGGACCAAGCCCTTGGTTACAGCCCCCTGGTGAGTATTTTTGGTGTGTGCATTTCTTTATGGAACAATTTCTGCTGCCATTTAGGGCCTATCCTGATGCTTAAATACCAACATCTTTCCCATAACACACTCATAGCATGACCAAATGTGAAGCTGTTCCATACAAATAATAGCCCCCTGGTTCCTGGTTCGAATAGCAAAACCATTAAATGCCCAGAATGTCAGGGTTCCTGAAACCAGTGGAGTTAGGACAAAGGAATTTGATGAACGCAAAGGGCAGGTTGATTACGGCAAAGAAGTCTACATCCTAATCTTTGTTACTATGCTATTTACATGAGAAAGGGAATGTACAGTTGCACATGGGGTTCAGGTTGCCAGGCACATGATCTGATGGGGCTGGAGTGTGAACTTTGACTATCTGGGTCAATCCAGTGTCATCACACGTATTCTTAGGGGAGGAAGGAGGCCAGCATCAGTGAAGAAACAGAGGCTAGAGAGCATTAGTTTTGAAGGTGGAAGGGACTATGATCCAAGGGACATGGACAATTCTAGAATAGGAAAGGCAAGAATCAGACTCTCTGTGTTCAGGAGCATAGCCTCCAAATATCTTGATTTCAACCCATAAGACCCTGCAGCTTCTGAACCCTTCAGCAGAGTCACAATGCGTTCCTGTTGTCTATAGTGTTTCTATTACTAATAGAGAAAGGGCTACAGTGTGGAGAAAGGAGGCTTACTTAGCATATGATTCCAAAAGGGGAAACCAGCCCAAGGCCTGGCTCCAGTTCTCCTACCATGGAGAGCGGGGTTGAATGTATGGCCAAGAACACCTACTCACCACAGATGCTCAAGAACCAGTAAGATGTTCACTGAAGGCCTTTGACAGAGGAGTGCACCAGCAGACATTTCTTTGGCCTTTCTTGACTACATCCCTCCTCTGTTAAGATTTGTCTGTAACGACAGCAAAACCCTAGGTGGATTTTGGCTGTGGAACACCTCACTTTTCCTTAATGACTCCATATTATTCTCACTCACCTTGAGCCATTCTTCTCATTCAGGCAGCTTTCCACCAGCCCCTCCCCCTTGGCATTGGTCCTGTTAAGTGATGTCCTGTATGTCACTGGTCTCAGGTGTGTCCCAGCCATCTCCTTCCTTCTTTCCCCTCACTGTCATGGAAAGTCATCTCATCTTCACCCATCTGTCTGTTCAAGCCTTGGTACTCTATGATTTCCAGCACCATGGCCTTCAATATGTCAATACTGAAGCCTTCAATATATTTTCCTTGATTGATTAAAAAAGAGGAGAGGTGAGGATGCCAGCCAGAGGGAAGATGGCATTGGCTGTGTTGGGTGGTGGCAGTTAGAAGGGAGAATCAGTCTTCTGGAATTAGTGCTGTTACTCTGTTTAGGTTGTTTCTCAATAAAGCAAACACTTAGTCTTTATTTTTGCTTTTTCATAGGTCACTAATATTTATTCTCTTTACCATACAATATGAATATGGGGTAAGTATATTAATTCATTCTGTACATGGAAAATTCACTTTTTTGGAATATATGATTTATCGTAGTGTATGTTTTTAAAAATATGTTTAAACTAGTTACTCTCTGGGACTCATCCTTAATAGCCCCCAAATGGACATTTAATCAAAACACAGCTTTGATTTTTTTTTTTCAATCCAAGCTGGTTATAGGATTGCCTGAGTGTTGGAGAGGCCTTTATCTCACAACAACCACAGCCCTTCCTTAAATTCTTCTTATTTGGAACAGAAAAGAAATAGTTGAACCATTTCAAGATTAAACAAGAAATGTAAGATCAGTCTAGATATTTCAGCACTAGAGAAATCTCAGCCTATAATGAGCCCTCTTTCTTCTGCTCCCTCAAGGAAGAATCTAATATTATAGAGCCAATCTCAAAAGTTTTAAAGATGACCTTTTAGGGGTTGCCTGCCACTCAGGCCTGAAAACCAGTGGAGTGGCTGACATCCAGCCATCTCAAGCCCCCTGATTATCAAAGATATTTGTAAAGTACCTAAAATAGAAAATTGTTTCTACGCCTCCATTACTAGCCTGTCAAGGAATGAGAATTCTTTACTTCTTGGCTCTCCCAAGTCACTTATTCTTTAACCCAGCTAAGAATTGGCCCTCCTCTCATGATAAGTAGGGAGATTGAGACTTGTCCCATTTAGGTCATGTGCATTTGAGAATGGGCCCTCTGAGGCTTCCATGTGAACCTTTGTCTGGTTAATCTTATCTGATTTTTCTAGGCCTATTTTTGCATTATAGTCATTCATTTTTTATTATAAAAGTCTGCATCATCCTAAAATTCACTCTCCTTGCTTTCTTATATCCATGTGAGTGAATGTGTTTCCTGAACCAAAGACAGTTCAATCCTGGACACTCCCATCAGCTTGTGGTGCAGAGAGATTTTAAAGTCTTCACGCAGGGAGTAGCCATATGATAACTGGGATGCAAGGGGGAAGTGTGAATTGACACAGTACCCATAGAAGGCAATTTGCATAGCTACCAAGATTTTAAAGGTACATTTCTTTTGGTGCAGGAATGCATTAAAAATTGTTGCATATATTTATTCTGGCCTTTGCAAAGATGAATACACAAGAATATTAACTGCGGGGCTGAAGAAATGGCTCAATGGTTAAGGGCACAGCCTGCTCTTCCAGAGGTCCTGAGTTCAATTCTCAGCAACCACATGGTGGCTCACAACCATCTATAATGTTATCTGATGCCCTCTTCTGCAGATAAAGCACTCATATACAATAAATAAATCTTAGAAAAAAAAGAATATTAACTGCAGGGTGGTATTCTGCAGCTAAGAAAGGAAACAACCTAAGTATCCATTGGTAGGGAGTGGTTGGACAAGTTCTGATGCCATATGAGATGGGCAGCTATGAGGAGCATGTCAGAACAACTATGGAAATAGTGATTATGTAAAAATGGCCAGGTACAAGGCAGCATGCCACCCAAGTGTCAACAAAACAACCTCAAATGACCAACAGTGTGGGTACATGTGATTGAATATATTTATTAATGCTCAGGTACCAATGCAAAGAGATGGATCCTCTCAGGCCTCCCTGATGGGAGGCCAAGACAAAGAAGAAAAAATGTCTGCTATTATGCTTTTATACAGTTTGATGTTTTGGTTTTGCTGTATTATTTTCTTACACACATACACACAAAAGAAAATGGGCACAAATATGGGCCAGAGTTAACTTTGTAGAAGTTAGTGTTTTACTTTCTTTAACGTTCTATGTATTAAGCATATGTTTTATGACATCTGAGGTAAAGAAGGGCGGCTTCTCCTGTTTTCACTTTGGAGAAAAATAAGTTGGCTTGAGTATAGGTGTTTTCCCAGTGAGTGTGTGAGTGTTGGTGTGTTCCCAGTGAGTATGTGAGTGTAGGTGTTTTCCCAGTGAGTGTGTGAGTGTTGGTGTGTTCCCAGTGAGTGTGTGAGTGTTGATATGTTCCCAGTGAGTATGTGAGTATAGGTGTGTTCCCAGTGAGTATGTGAGTGTTGGTGTGTTCCCAGTGAGTATGTGAGTGTAGGTGTGTTCCCAGTGAGTGTGTGAGTGTTGATATGTTCCCAGTGAGTATGTGAGTGTAGGTGTGTTCCCAGTGAGTATGTGAGTGTAGGTGTGTTCCCAGTGAGTATGTGAGTGTAGGTGTGTTCCCAGTGAGTATGTGAGTGTAGGTGTGTTCCCAGTGAGTGTGTGAGTGTAGGTGTGTTCCCAGTGAGTATGTGAGTGTTGGTGTGTTCCCAGTGAGTATGTGAGTGTAGGTGTGTTCCCAGTGAGTGTGTGAGTGTAGGTGTGTTCCCAGTGAGTATGTGAGTGTAGGTGTGTTCCCAGTGAGTGTGTGAGTGTAGGTGTGTTCCCAGTGAGTGTGTGAGTGTAGGTGTGTTCCCAGTGAGTATGTGAGTGTAGGTGTGTTCCCAGTGAGTATGTGAGTGTAGGTGTGTTCCCAGTGAGTATGTGAGTGTAGGTGTGTTCCCAGTGAGTATGTGAGTGTAGGTGTTTTCCCAGTGAGTGTGTGAGTGTAGGTGTGTTCCCAGTGAGTGTGTGAGTGTAGGTGTGTTCCCAGTGAGTATGTGAGTGTTGGTGTGTTCCCAGTGAGTATGTGAGTGTAGGTGTGTTCCCAGTGAGTGTGTGAGTGTAGGTGTGTTCCCAGTGAGTATGTGAGTGTAGGTGTGTTCCCAGTGAGTGTGTGAGTGTAGGTGTGTTCCC
>NC_067148.1:19878986-19888986 GCF_903995435.1 Acomys russatus
TTGCTGGCTTTTGAACAAAGTTCCATTTTCTCCAGCGTCCTCAGTGTTGGTTGGTCTAACCCACATAATCAGTCCCCTTGGGGCGGCACCACGATGCTGCTGCTCCGCCTTTTTATGTATGGGCTCCATTCCACCGCAGACAGGTGTGATGGGATACTTGTGAATCTGAGGCAGGAGCATCAAAAGTTTGAGTGCAACCTGGCTACCTAGCAACAACCTGTCTCACAATAAATAAATTAGTATTTGCTTTTCCTGGATCCAGAGGTAAAACGAACGTGTCCTGTGGGATTTGTACGTGGTGGGCTTGTTTTATTGTATAGTCTATGAACTGGACTAAGCCCCCTAGGCTTAATACACTCAACAAGCGGCTTTACTTTGCAGAGTGGCAAGAAATATGGCAGCCCCTGTGGAGGACGAAACTGCTCTGTCTGCCATTGTTTTCCTGAGAAGGGATCTCGGGTGAGTGACTCAGAAATCAATACTCACCGCGTGCCTGGAGGGGTCGAACCATTCTGAATATTTAGCCTTCTGTAGCCTCCAACCCTAGGCATGAGTGGTTAGCCAGCGGCATGGCGCCGATCGTTCACAGTGAATGTTTTTCATGCTCTTAGAGAAGGACTGCAGTTAATTGAGACTGTGTGTGAAGCTGGGGCCTGCAGTTCACCCCATGTTTTATACAACACTAGTGTCAGGAATCCTCCTATGAATAAAGGCCTGTGGTGTCATACTGGGTCACCTCCTCCAAGGTTTATTGCATATCGGTGTTTTAAAGGCCCTGAGAAGTGTGTGAAGGGGGAAAACCTATTTAATTTGGGTTAAAGTCATCTTTCCAGACGTTTGACCGTAATACTCTTTCATGTATTGAAACTTAACATTCCAGTTAAGGAAATAGCTGCAGAGGAATGTCTTGAGTGGGTGTAACAACTGTCAATAAAGCACTGTTTAGCCAATCATCTGGGCAGAAGGACAGGAAGTGGAAGGCAGGACTTCCTGGAGAGGGGGGAGGAGCCGGGAGTTGACAGTTAAAGAGTTGACCTTGGAAGTTGGAGGAGAGAAGCCGCTGGAGAAGGCTCAGATTGGCAAGTGCTTGGGATATATGTAGGTTGTGAGGATTAGAGTAGTTTATTTTAGTTTATTGTTAGATTAATAGCTGTTTAGATTCTGCCCAGCATAGTGCTTGCAGCTTTCAATTAAGGTTCAGTCTCTTCAGTTACTGGCTTCCTAGGCCGAACAGATACAATTTATGGTAACAAATTTGCGCCCAAGGAATTTACCCTTAGAAGTGTTTAAAACCTGCTTAACTTGGCTTAAAGTCATCTTTCCAGACATTTGACTGTAATATATTGAAACTTTCATGTATTGAAACTTAACATTCCAGTTAAGGCAATAGCTATACATTGCATGTCCTATATTTGCTGTGACTATATTATGTGTTCAAAACACCGTACTTGCTTTCTGACTCCCCACCTTACACTCACCAATTCTGCTGTGCAGAAGACGGTGTCCAAGGCCAATTTCTAGTTCAAGGCTACCTAGAATAGTTCTTTTGGCAACCGGGCTCTTTTGTCTATTTCATAAATTGTAGCTACTGTCTTTCAGGAATTCACAAGCATGCCCCTGTGTTCTGACAGCTACTGTTTGACAGCCTGTTAATCATTGTGTGCTAAGGGCCAGGGGAAGCAACTCTTTGCTTCAAAACCCTCTCAATTTTTGTAGACATACACAGAGCTAGCTCTCTTTATCCTTTAAATGCACACAACTGTGTGTCAATTAAAAATGAAAAAAAAAAAAAACCCACTATGGAAGTAGCCCCACTGTCTGGCAAGAAGGGTTGGTTATGTTTCTTAAGCTTCAGATATTTTTTTTAGGTCAATTCATGATTGGTTTTTATGCTGTAGTCTTCATGCTACTGAAACAAATAAAATGCATTGGGGACCCCTGTCTTAGGGTTACTATTGCTATGATGAAACACCATGACCAAAAAACAAATTGGGGAGGAAAGGGTTTATTCATTTTATACTTCCACATTGCTCTTCATCACCAAAGGAAATCAGGACAGGAACTTAAGCAGGGAAGGAACCTGGAGGCAGGAGCTGATGCAGAGGCCATGGAGGGGTGCTGCTTACTGGCTTGCTTCCCATGGCTTTCTCAGCCTGCTTTCTTATAGGACCCAGGACCACAAGCCACAGTGGACTGAGCCCTCTCCTGTTGATCACTAATTGAGAAAAGGCCTTACATCTGAATCTCCTGGAGGCATTTCCTCAAGTGAGGCTCCCTCCTCTCTCATGACCCTAGCTTGTGCCTAGTTGACACACAAAACCCAGCCAGTACAGGTCCTTAGTCGACTTAAATCTGTTTCTCACAGTTGTGGAGGTAGGGAAGCCAAGTCTAAGGTGCCTGAGGACCATGTAGCTAGTAAGAACTATTTCCTGGCTTGAGGATGATGTGCTGGGTGGGAGAGAGAGAGAGAGAGAGAGAGAGAGAGAGAGAGAGAGAGAGAGAGAGAGAGAGAGAGAGAGAGAGAGAGAGAGAGAGAGAGAGAGACAGAGAGAGACAGAGAGAGACAGAGAGAGACAGAGAGAGACAGACAGACAGACAGACAGACAGAGAGTCTCTTCTACTCTTGACACACTGGAGCTTGGGATTTCAACATGTGTAAAAAGGCCATAAACCTTCAGTCCAATCGACATCTATATCATCTGTATCAACCCTGCAGGGCTAGACATGACACTCAGAGAGCATGCTTGGCTGGTAGTCAATCTTTAGGGCAAAACATTTCCTTCCACTCCATGGCTTTATTGCTGTATCCGTGTATCTTTAGACATCTCAGTCCCCTTAATTCTGTGCTTCTTTGTTGGGGATCATTTTGTTTCAACCACCTTTCTAGGGACACTTGTCAGTTGACACATGTTTTAGTCACCACAGTTGGGCAGAGGGAGCTACTGGCAGAGGCCAACAGTATGGCTCAGCTTCTTGGGCTACAGGGTACATTCTATACCAGAGATCGATCGGTCCCCAGTGCCAACAGTGCATACATAGAGAAGGTGGGGTGGGTGTGATTGTTTGTGTTTCCATCTGACAGTGTAAGGAGCCCAGATCAGAGCCAGCAACCACATCCAGGTGCCTGGCCTCAACACCAGCACTTGCCCCACAGGCATGGAAATGTTGTTAGGCTTAGGTTCTGACACCTGGGTCTACTGTCACTTTGTAAGCTCAAGTGGCCCTTCCTGTGATCAGGCTCTTTACATCTGCTGCCAGGATCCTGCTTCCTTCTCTTGATCTTCCCCATGATCGCTGTGCACAGAGTGTGCTTTTTCAGCCTCCAAGGCTGTCTGTGGATTGCCAGCATTTCCAGGACCGAGCTGCTCTCTGCTATGTGTGTGTCCCCCGTACTGGGTGGCCAAGGGCACAGTGTGTGCAACCCCAGCAACCCCCATCTTTCCCAATGGCTGGAATCTCCCTGTGAGGGCTGCAGGTATGGGTGGCTTTTTTCCAGCAGCGAATGTGGGAGGAAGACCATATGCCACTGGGAAAGAATGGAGACGTGGGCTGTCCATCCTTAGCATCCAGCCAAGCTCTTGAGCTATAGTAGCAGCTCCAGGTGGACTGCGCAATAATAAAAATGAGTCGGCACTGAGTTCCAGGGCCTGGAGGTATCTCCCTGAGGCTGCTCAGCTCACTTTAGGGAAAGGCTGGTATCCCTAAGTAGGAAATCGTTCTTCCCCTATGGGCTCAATGGGTGGTTTGTTCAAGTCCCACATTAGAAATTCTTTGGTCTGAAATAATTCTTTTTATTATTATTTGTTCCCTGATATCATCTGTCACACCCCCACTGAACACTTTCTTCTTCTCAGCAAGTCCTTTTCCTAATTTGATCTCTGCCCCCACCGTGTGTGTGTGTGTGTGTGTGTTTCGTGTGTGTGTGTGTGTGTGTGTGTGTGTGTGTGTGTGTGTGTTTCATTGAATTTAACTAGGGTTGCTTGTCTGAGCATGGGTGAATGGCTACTTATTGGGGCACTGTCACCTCATTAGTGGGTACCACACTGAAGGAAACGATACCTCCCCAGCAACCATCAATAGCCATGGGTTCCTTACAAAGGTGTAGTGGCACCACAAGCCCTTCCCTGTCCTTGGTCAACATCCTGTAGCAGGCGGTTAGATTTTCACCTCCTAACTATGACTTCTGGAGGAGGACTATCCACCTGTGCTGAGGGCTAAAGCAATTCTTGGCAAGCAAAGCTAGCTTCTTGTTAACAGCTGTGATTAGCTCTTTGTCTGATTCTGGAGCGACAGTGAGGTAAAGCAGGGACAGATATGTGCAGTGGTCCAGCCTCCTCTCTCAATCAGTTTGACTATGGCTGTGCCTGAACTCCCTAATTAGTACATAAGTGTGTCTTTGTGGTAGATCATGAAAGCAGCCTTTTGACTCACAGTGCACACGTTAGAGGGACAAGCTGTTACTCATTCTTTTCTCTCTGGAATAAGTGTATTCCATTGCAGTGTTCTGGGGAACTAGGTAGTCTACCTGCATCAATCAATAGATTAAAATCCAGACTCCAGTCTAGAGAGAATGCAGTGTGTAGTGCCAGCACTGTTGATCTGTAAGGTAACCTGCTGTCTCCAAGAGAGAGGAGGCCGTTGACAATGGGTCTTTTCCTCTGCACCTGGACTTTCTACCTTACGTTGGCACTGCTATGAAGTGAGTAAGCTCCTAAAGTTCAAAGCCCTATGTATTTCAAGTGTGGCCAGAGAACAGCATCTTCATAGTGAGTCGCCTCTGACCACTGTGGCATTAGGGAGTTTCCAGGCCAGTGGTGTTGGGGTGAGGGCAGGGGATGGAAGGCCACCCTCCTGGTGTCTGGCTTGTAGATTCAAGCTCAACCCAGGAGAGAAAGGTTTGTTTAGAGGGTTAACCCCATTCCTCAAGGTGGTGGTACCCCTTGGATGAGGATGTAGGGTATGACTGGGTAGCTGTTGAGTTGATCCCTGCTCCACGATCTATGATCTTTCCCATCTCCTCTCTAAACTTGCCGTCAATCTCTCTGTAAGGAGGCCAACGAGACAGAATTAGACAGAATTTTAACTTAGTCCTTGTCAAGGGCAGCAGCTCTATGTAGTTAGTGTCTGTCTATAAGATAAAGGCATGTCCTTATGATCCAGGATGGGCCCTTTTATGAGTTCTGGGTTAGTAACTAGGTGGGTAGTATTAATAGTTTGTCTTCCCGTGGCTTATTTTAAAAATAGGTAAATTCATTTTTATCATCTGAGGGAGTGAAGCAGCCATAAAACCAACAAAGTTTTATGATGTGTGGTCTTGGTCCAGGGGCAAATGGCTGTAGACTCATACTGTTACAGGTTTCAGTTTGAAATACAGATCAAGTCTCGGGGAGTCTCTCCTTCCCTTGGGACTGTGAGCCACTACATATGTCCCCACACCCTCACTCACTCTTCCCTTATATTTTTATCACTCAGATCCTGTGATTACAAAGCAGAACCTTCTTGGAGAATTTCAATTATTGTCAGCATTTCTCATGCCATTAACTTATTTGCACACACAGTTCTCACACTCAGATGCTTTTTCACGGACACAGCTATATTTGGGACACTAATTTCAGCCTGGCAAATAAATGATTCTGAGAAGGAATTGTATGTCTGCAAATTCCCAGTAGTCAATTGTGTTCTGTTTTCACAGACACACCACCCAGTGACAGCTGAGGGTTGATAAAGCCAACCCATCACCCATTCCTTGGCTTTGGTGCTGCTCCCTTGTCCTGCCGCATCTTATTCCTTCAAGGACTCTCTGTCTCACCAGAACATTCTCTGATCAGTGCTTTTCGCATATGGTGCCTATAAGCTGAGGTCAGATGGCTGGAACCATTCTCGTTGATAAGCACTGAGGCACTGGACCACACCTTTGTCCTGCAGAGGCACCAAAATGCAGAATTTTTCTGACGCCTCATGCCCTGCTATTACATGTGTCCCCTGGTGGATTCCAGCTGCCAGGCTGCAGGTTACAGTGTCAGCTTAGCTTGCTCAAGGGTTTATTTCAGAAATGGTAAGATGCTTTTTGAACACCAGAACACTTGCAGAAGCCAAGGTCACATTTTTCTAGGTATGAATTTGCTCCGTCTAGGGGTTAAGTTTGGAGAAGTGCTAAGCAGAGCTCCCCCTTACAGTGTCAAGGCAACAACAGTAGTTGGGGGCTATCTGAAGAATTGCTGCAGGCAGCTAGCATCAATTTTGGTATGCTGGCAAGTGTCCTTGACATATATCATTTGTGTATATGAAAGACGGAAAATGAATGTTTGCTTCCTGCACTGTACAGTGTTTCCCACAATGCCAAGTGAACTCGTGGTCCTAACAAACAGGGCTTCTTCCAGGACTTAGTTGCAGTGTGGGCGTGATGGTGGGTTTCCAAGGATCTGCTTATGTCATTCATCTCCTTCCGTGCAGTGCCTTCCAGTGGGGCTTCAGGTCTCCCTATGTGCAGTTTGCTCTCTTATTTCACCACTTTTTACACTGTCTTCACTGCAAGAAATAGTAATATTTTCTCAAAACCAGGCATGCAAAGGGTAAGACCATGTGATAAAGAAGAAAGTCCCAGTGGCTGGGATGTTTCACAGTCCTTAGGAAAGACATGAGAATCACCCTCCAGCTCCTATTTCTGATTGCCTTGTCAGTGCCAGGCACTTTTTGTGTGCTTGGGGTTGCCTCATGGAAAAGAAGATACAAAAGAGGCCCTGGATTCTCCCTGGGTGGGCAAGTTGGTGCCCCGAGCTGGCTTTGCATGAGTGCATGTGGGCATCAGACACAGGATGCTGGATATGCCCTGGAGTTTGGACCTGCTGGAGTTGGAGGGCATCCAGCCCTAGCATGGAGGAACAGTCACATTAACACCCACAGCTTCTGTGACAAATTAGCACATGCTTGGTGGCTTGCTGCAACAGAAGTGTATGCTTTAATGAACCCTTGATACCAGATGTTCAGAGACAAGGCATTAGCGCTGCCAGGCTCCAACTGGAGAGTCTGTTCCAAACAACGTGGTTCTTAAGAGTGCTTAACATTCCTTGGTCCTTGCGTTGCCCTAGCTTCTTTCATGTTGCTTTATTCCCTGTGGTCTGTGTTGAGTCTCACTCACAACGTTCTTATAAGGAAACGTGGCAGAGCAGTTACAACTCCCCTTGGACAGCTTACTATAACTGAACCTAGGATAAGATCCTAACATTACACCTCTTGTCATCTTATAAGCGTAGTGGGCATAGGGCCAGGTGCATGTGTGTCTGGGGAGAATAGAGTGTTGTTTAAAAAAGCCTGCATTACTCAGCAAGAAGATAGAGAGTCTTAACAAGGAGTGTATACGGAGGTAGATAGGCTCAGAAATATTCCTGAAGCAGCCTTGGCCACAGAGGGAGGCTCCTAGGAGCTGTGGGTGAGTGCTCGGAGCGGTGCTCTTCCCCAAATGAAGGTGTAAGCAGTGTGGACAGACAAATATTTCAAGAGCCACATTTAAGGGAACAACGCGGTCCAGTTCTGGACTTATATAGCCCGAGGTCCCCTGTATATGTGGACGGTGTTCAGAAGGGGTGGTCTTGGGCTGGAGAAGTGCTGAGGGAATTGTTTAATTGTGAATGCAGTGGGCTTTATGGAAATACATACTTTCTCATCAAGAGAAAGTGAGAAGGAACCAAGGCATCCACTGGAGCCCTAGGGGAGCTCCTGCGGGAGGAAGAGGAGCTGCACAGGACACAGGGAGGTGAAAACACAAAGAAGCTTTGGAAGGGACACCAAGAGAACAGGGCAGGGAAAGTTACAGGGGCAGAGTTCACAGGCCCCCATCTGGTATCCCAGGGATCCACAGCACACAGGTGCAGCTAGACTGTTTCCAACACACGAATACTGCAAAATGGGAGAACTGTTCATCAGGGACTGGTCCAAAAGGGGAGCTTATTGTCCAAATGGCCGAGCTTCCTTCTTTGGTTCTCTGTGCATGGTTTTTAAACTGCACCTGCACACTGCCCCTTGAGAGCATAGCTAACCTCCTTAGTGTTCCCCAAGGCAGACACCCTCAATGCACCCTCAAGCAGGTGAGCTCATCGTAAGGTTCCGGAGCATTCTTTGTCACTGTACTCCAGGATCCTGGGACTGATCACCACCTTTTCATTCTTTGGTTTTGAAATTCTTCCCGATGTCCAAACTCCTCCCTCCCCCAAAAGAACATAGGAGGGCGCTGGAGGCACTGTGTGCCCAGAGGCTCCCGCTTCACCTTCCACCCATTATAAGGGTGTTTGTGATATTCTAGTGACACCTAGTGGCATGTTCTGAGTTACACTTCAGCATTATAAAGAAGAGGGTCATTAAAAGGAAGGGCAATACTATCAGAATAAGTAGATGCAGCAAGGAAGAAGTGCATCAGACACAGTGTTTATTTGTAAATATTAGCTTCAGAAGTATTCATTAAGGATGAGCACACATTTAAATTTTGTAGTGTGTGAGACAATGGCCAAGATTCTGTAATGGAAATGGATCTCTGGCCCCAAAGACATTGCAAAGGGCATTCTCTTAGGCAGATATTAAGTAATATGCACACAACATTAATGAAATGAAGGTGGTGAATCTGTTTGTCAGTTACTTTCAGGTAGATATGATGGTTTGAGGAAAGTGATGCCAGTGACGTCTGGGATGAAGAAGAAGGCAGACACCCAGGTCAGAAGATCTGGGTTCAGATCTCTACTTCCCCAGGTCCTCGCTATGAGGTGTCAAACAAATTTCTTTATCTCTATGAGGCTAAGAGTCCTCCTTGGGGGAAATGAGGACATCTACAAGTATGGCTTTCTGCTTTCTATGGTTGTAAAGGCCCATGAGAAGAAAGCCAAACACCATATTGAGCTTAGGGCAGTTGAAGATCTCAGATCATAGTCGCATAGTCGTTAATGTCACTGCCATCACCAATATGTTTTTGGTGAGAGGAAGTAGGGGTTGAGTGACAGATGAAGAAAGGCTATTGTCATCTCTAGGATATACAAGTGTGAATGGAGCAGGGACTGGTGGGCTGGGGTGGTGGGACACTAGAGGAGATGTGCAGGGAGAGGGCACACTGAAGGGAGCCATGCTAGGGAGAACCCTGGGTCAAGGGATCAAAGGACAGTGACACTTGAGTGACCTGTGCTACAGATGACATGACCATGACTTAGCTGCTGCAGTGGGATGGAGATGAACTAGACACTGAGTTCGAAGGAGGACATGACTGATGTGGTCATGGGAGGGAGAGACAGCAAGGCCAAATGGACCACAGGATGCTGAGCATAGGTCAGTCACAGGAAGGAGCCTGGGAGAGCGGAGGCCTGCTTTGACATGGTGTATGTGAGTTAGGAAAAAGATACCCCAGAGAGTCTGGAAGAGAGCTAGAAAACAGGGCTGGGAGTAGAAGATGGCATTGAGGTGATGGGAAGCGAAATCTGCAGTAAATTAGGTTAGATGTTGTTTCCCAGGGATGCCTGATAAAGAAACAGGGGGCTCGTGCAGATAAGGTCACAAAATTAGACAAAGCTGAGCTCAGTGCTAGAGTGCTTGCCTAGCATTCCTCAAAGGCCCAGTTTCTGTTCCCTTACCCCAAGTGAGCGAAGAAAACATATAATACAAACATTACAGCTGAGACTGGTGATATATGCCTGTGATTCCAGCACAGAATCCAGGGGGTGGGCGTGAGGAGAGGCAAGAGGTTTCCATGCATTCAATACTCAGCTACATAGAGAGTTAGGGCCAGCCCAGGCTACAGAGTGACCCTGTGTCCAAAAACTGATTGATGATGGTGATGGTGATGATGGTGGTGGTGGTGGTGGTGGTGATGGTGGTGGTGGTGGTGACGATGGTGATGGTGATGGTGGTGATGATGGTGGTGGTGACGATGGTGATGGTGATGGTGGTGGTGGTGATGATGGTGATGGTGGTGGTGATGGTGATGGTGAGGATGAAGAGGAGGAAGAGGAGGAGGAGGAAAACC